>NW_025235694.1:0-1875 GCF_018294505.1 Triticum aestivum | reverse complement strand
TTGCTTTCTCTTTTTTTTTAGCTTTGTTTTCTGTTTTCTTTTCTTTATCTATTTTCTTTTAATTTCTGTTTTATAAAATATAAATACAACTCCTAATTTAATGTTATAATTTATTCTACTGCCCCAAAAGTTTGACACCTAATTAAAATAGTTTGTATTATTATTATTTTTAAAAGGCATTTAATTAATTGTTATAGCTGCTATTTTAATTAGTTTAGAGCCTTTAAACATTTTATAAAATTTGTGGTTTCTCCACTAGTATTACCCATGATTTATTTGACACATTTTGGACATTTTAGTTTTAATGTTTGAAAACTTTTGTTGTTCGCCTAAATCTCAAATTTGAATTTGAATCGTTTTCGAACTAACGCGAGATTAGCGACAGTAACGGAGGTGATGTGGTGTCATTAGCAGTGGTTACTGTAGCTTGATTATCCGGGCGTCACAATTCTCCTCCACTACAAGAAATCTCGTCCCGAGATTTAGGAGCAGGAGTAAGGGGGGAGGGATCTTATTACGAAATGCTAACGGATCTTCTCAGTCTTGGTTGCTCTTCTCGAAGAGGTCGACCCATTATATTGATGTCTTCCTTTCTCTGCTTCAGGTCATCATGATGAAGTCATCATCCTTTCTTCGGAAATTTCATCGTGCTAACGAAAGATTAAGGGGGTATACCGAAGAATGGATCTCTGCAGGGTAGATTATCTGGTAGACAACAACGAGGAAGGTGGCGGAAAGTAACTCTCGAATTGAAATTTAAGACAATATCGAGAGCAAAGCAAGAAGGTGCAAAATAGAAGTTTCAAGCGCATAGGCAATCGTTCGTTGCCTGAAGCGAAGTGTGAAAGGGGTTCAGAGCAATGGGAATAAGTATTGCGTCTGATACCAAATTGATGATCTCATCGGAAGGTGGCTCGTGAATTACACACGAGGCCACGCGTGAGGAATAACTTTGGGAACAGGGGGTGTACAGGAGAGTCAGGTTTCGATCCTGTGGAACTGTGGGTTATGGGCCCACCATGTGGGTTAAAAATAGGAGCGGTGACATCTCGCATGGTCACAATAGCAAGGCATGTCAGAGGGTAGCCTATCAGTTATGTCGGCACAATGTCGGTACCAGGGGCGAGGGACGAAGAGAACCATTTTCCTGCTCGTTGAACGAGGCGGACCAATAGGCAAAGTTCTCGTCCATCGGTGGTGACCGGAATGCTATCGACAATTTCAACAGGGTCTTACTGACAGAGTTGTACACCGAGGTGTTTACATAAGCAGGAGAATAATACTGCTTAGATTATATAGACCTCAAGAAAGGTTAAACCAACCAATGGAAAGGAAAATAAGATTATCAGATTAAACAGAACAATGAAAAGGAAAATGTGTTTAAACACATATATCAGGGGGTATATCCTTCCCAAGGGCAAGCAACGCATGATATTCATGACGGGATATAGCGTAGAAAACCCCTTTAGGAAGGGGAAGAGAAATTTTCATGACATTACCCATTCAACGGTGTTTGGATAATTGGGCAGGAAACATTTAACATTGGGTTTCAAATGTTCTTGTTGAAAATTGGAGTACCATAGACATGCTTCGAGATAGCATTGACATGGTCTTCATGTGAAGATCAGACTCTGGAAACACGAAGGATCCATCAGGAATAACTTGTAGAATAAGTCTTACAATTTCCTCATGGGTGAATGGATAACCTTGCTGAAAAGGAATCTATAATGATAGGTCCTCCAGCCGGGGGGGGGGGTGCTAGGCATGACATCATGTTACCGGGTCATCAAAGGATCAATATCATAACTCTTGGAAAGTTGTCCTAACCATCATATCTGACGGAGATTCAGGTATGATTGGTGTCAGGATACCTCA
>NW_025235693.1:0-5931 GCF_018294505.1 Triticum aestivum | reverse complement strand
GTGGATGAAATGATGATATTATGCCAACTTTCAACCTTTTCAGAGTTCATTTGAAATGCTTTTCAATTTTAGGGTCTTATAGCTCAAAATAATTAGTAAATGCATGAAAAATAACACATGAAGTCAGAAAGGATTGAAAAATGATGATGTGGCTTTGAATGGTGCATTTCGAACACACAGAAAGTCAGGAGTTCAAATAAGTTTTAAAAAATGAAATCCCTTTGTAACAGACGAGTTTTCGGATGAAATCCTGATACTTTGAAAGATATTGTCCGTTTTGTACACGAAGTGCATCCAGTTTTTGCCGTAATCCTCTCAACTTTCTTGCACATGCTATGTGGATGAAATGATGATATCATGCCAACTTTCAACCTTTTCAGAGTTCATTTGAAATGCTTTTCAATTTTAGGGTCTTATAGCTCAAAATAATTAGTAAATGCATGAAAAATAACAAATGAAGTCAGAAAGGATTGAAAAATGATGATGTGGCTTTGAATGGTGCATTTTGAACACACACAAAGTCAGGAGTTCAAATAAGTTTTAAAAAATGAAATCCCTTTGTAACAGACGAGTTTCCGGTTGAAATCCAGATACTTTGAAAGAGATTGTCTGTTTTGTACACGAAGTGCATCCAGTTTTTGCCGTAACCCTCTCAACTTTCTTGCACATGCTATGTGGATGAAATGATGATACCATGCCAACTTTCAACCTTTTCAGAGTTCATTTGAAATGCTTTTCAATTTTAGGGTCTTATAGCTCAAAATAATTAGTAAATGCATGAAAAATAACAAATGAAGTCAGAAAGGATTGAAAAATGATGATGTGGCTTTGAATGGTGCATTTGGAACACACACAAAGTCAGGAGTTCAAATAAGTTTTAAAAAATGAAATCCCTTTGTAACAGACGAGTTTCCGGATGAAATCCTGATACTTTGAAAGACATTGTCCGTTTTGTACACGAAGTGCATCCAGTTTATGCCGTAACCCTCTCAACTTTCTTGCACATGCTATGTGGATGAAATGATGATATCATGCCAACTTTCAACCTTTCCAGAGTTCATTTGAAATGCTTTTCAATTTTAGGGTCTTATAGCTCAAAATAATTAGTAAATGCATGAAAAATAACAAATGAAGTCAGAAAGGATTGAAAAATGATGATGTGGCTTTGAATGGTGCATTTTGAACACACACAAAGTCAGGAGTTCAAATAAGTTTTAAAAAATGAAATCCCTTTGTAACAGACGAGTTTCCGGATGAAATCCTGATACTTTGAAAGAGATTGTCCGTTTTGTACACGAAGTGCATCCAGTTTTTGCCGTAACCCTCTCAACTTTCTTGCACATGCTATGTGGATGAAATGATGATATCATGCCAACTTTCAACCTTTTCGGAGTTCATTTGAAATGCTTTTCAATTTTGGGGTCTTATAGCTCAAAAGAATTAGTAAATGCATGAAAAATAACAAATGAAGTCAGAAAGGATTGAAAAATGATGATGTGGCTTTGAATGGTGCATTTTGAACACACACAAAGTCAGGAGTTCAAATAAGTTTTAAAAAATGAAATCCCTTTGTAACAGACGAGTTTCCGGATGAAATCCTAATACTTTGAAAGAGATTGTCCGTTTTGTACACGAAGTGCATCCAGTTTTTGCCGTAACCCTCTCAACTTTCTTGCACATGCTATGTGGATGAAATGATGATATCATGCCAACTTTCAACCTTTTCAGAGTTCATTTGAAATGCTTTTCAATTTTAGGGTCTTATAGCTCAAAATAATTAGTAAATGCATGAAAAATAACAAATGAAGTCAGAAAGGATTGAAAAATGATGATGTGGCTTTGAATGGTGCATTTTGAACACACACAAAGTCAGGAGTTCAAATAAGTTTAAAAAAATGAAATCCCTTTGTAACAGACGGGTTTCCGGATGAAATCCTGATACTTTGAAAGAGATTGTCCGTTTTGTACACGAAGTGCATCCAGTTTTTGCCGTAACCCTCTCAACTTTCTTGCACATGCTATGTGGATGAAATGATGATATTATGCCAACTTTCAACCTTTTCAGAGTTCATTTGAAATGCTTTTCAATTTTAGGGTCTTATAGCTCAAAATAATTAGTAAATGCATGAAAAATAACAAATGAAGTCAGAAAGGATTGAAAAATGATGATGTGGCTTTGAATGGTGCATTTCGAACACACACAAAGTCAGGAGTTCAAATAAGTTTTAAAAAATGAAATCCCTTTGTAACAGACGAGTTTCCGGATGAAATCCTGATACTTTGAAAGAGATTGTCCGTTTTGTACACGAAGTGCATCCAGTTTATGCCGTAATCCTCTCAACTTTCTTGCACATGCTATGTGGATGAAATTATGATATCATGCCAACTTTCAACCTTTTCAGAGTTCATTTGAAATGCTTTTCAATTTTAGGGTCTTATAGCTCAAAATAATTAGTAAATGCATGAAAAATAACAAATGAAGTCAGAAAGGATTGAAAAATGATGATGTGGCTTTGAATGGTGCATTTGGAACACACACAAAGTCAGGAGTTCAAATAAGTTTTAAAAAATGAAATCCCTTTGTAACAGACGAGTTTCCGGATGAAATCCTGATACTTTGAAAGACATTGTCCGTTTTGTACACGAAGTGCATCCAGTTTATGCCGTAACCCTCTCAACTTTCTTGCACATGCTATGTGGATGAAATGATGATATCATGCCAACTTTCAACCTTTCCAGAGTTCATTTGAAATGCTTTTCAATTTTAGGGTCTTATAGCTCAAAATAATTAGTAAATGCATGAAAAATAACAAATGAAGTCAGAAAGGATTGAAAAATGATGATGTGGCTTTGAATGGTGCATTTTGAACACACACAAAGTCAGGAGTTCAAATAAGTTTTAAAAAATGAAATCCCTTTGTAACAGACGAGTTTCCGGATGAAATCCTGATACTTTGAAAGAGATTGTCCGTTTTGTACACGAAGTGCATCCAGTTTTTGCCGTAACCCTCTCAACTTTCTTGCACATGCTATGTGGATGAAATGATGATATCATGCCAACTTGCAACCTTTTCAGAGTTCTTTTGAAATGCTTTTCAATTTTAGGGTCTTATAGCTCAAAATAATTAGTAAATGCATGAAAAATAACAAATGAAGTAAGAAAGGATTGAAAAATGATGATGTGGCTTTGAATGGTGCATTTTGAACACACAAAAGTCAGGAGTTCAAATAAGTTTTAAAAAATGAAATCCCTTTGTAACAGACGAGTTTCCGGATGAAATCCTGATACTTTGAAAGAGATTGTCCGTTTTGTACACGAAGTGCATCCAGTTTTTGCCGTAACCCTCTCAACTTTCTTGCACATGCTATGTGGATGAAATGATGATATCATGCCAACTTTCAACCTTTTCAGAGTTCTTTGAAATGCTTTTCAATTTTTGGTTCTTATAGCTCAAAATAATTAGTAAATGCATGAAAAATAACAAATGAAGTCAGAAAGGATTGAAAAATGATGATGTGGCTTTGAATGGTGCTTTTTGAACACACAAAAAGTTAGGAGTTCAAGTAAGTTTTAAAAAATGAAATCTCTTTGTAATAGACGAGTTTCCGGATGAAATCCTGATACTTTGAAAGAGATTGTCCGTTTTTTACACGAAGTGCATCCAGTTTTTTCCGTAACCCTCTCAACTTTCTTGCACATGCTATGTGGATGAAATGATGATATGATGCCAACTTTCAACCTTTTCAGAGTTCATTTGAAATGCTTTTCAATTTTAGGGTCTTATAGCTCAAAATAATTAGTAAATGCATGAAAAATAACAAATGAAGTCAGAAAGGATTGAAAAATGATGATGTGGCTTTGAATGGTGCATTTTGAACACACAAAAAGTCAGGAGTTCAAATAAGTTTTAAAAAATGAAATCCCTTTGTAAGAGACGAGTTTCCGGATGAAATCCTGATACTTTGAAAGAGATTGTCCGTTTTGTACACGAAGTGCATCCAGTTTATGCCGTAACCCTCTCAACTTTCTTGCACATGCTATGTGGATGAAATGATGATATCATGCCAACTTTCAACCTTTTCAGAGTTCATTTGAAATGCTTTTCAATTTTAGGGTCTTATAGCTCAAAATAATTAGTAAATGCATGAAAAATAACAAATGAAGTCAGAAAGGATTGAAAAATGATGATGTGGCTTTGAATGGTGCATTTCGAACACACAGAAAGTCAGGAGTTCAAATAAGTTTTAAAAAATGAAATCCCTTTGTAACAGACGAGTTTCCGGATGAAATCCTCATACTTTGAAAGATATTGTCCATTTTGTACACGAAGTGCATCCAGTTTATGTCGTAATCCTCTCAACTTTCTTGCACATGCTATGTGGATGAAATGATGATATCATGCCAACTTTCAACCTTTTCAGAGTTCATTTGAAATGCTTTTCAATTTTAGGGTCTTGTAGCTCAAAATAATTAGTAAATGCATGAAAAATAACAAATGAAGTCAGAAAGGATTGAAAAATGATGATGTGGCTTTGAATGGTGCATTTCGAACACACACAAAGTCAGGAGTTCAAATAAGTTTTAAAAAATGAAATCCCTTTGTAACAGACGAGTTTCCGGATGAAATCCTGATACTTTGAAAGAGATTGTCCGTTTTGTACACGAAGTGCATCCAGTTTTTGCCGTAACCCTCTCAACTTTCTTGCACATGCTATGTGGATGAAATGATGATATCATGCCAACTTTCAACCTTTTCAGAGTTCATTTGAAATGCTTTTCAATTTTAGGGTCTTATAGCTCAAAATAATTAGTAAATGCACGAAAATAACAAATGAAGTCAGAAAGGATTGAAAAATGATGATGTGGCTTTGAATGGTGCATTTTGAACACACAAAAAGTCAGGAGTTCAAATAAGGTTTAAAAAATGAAATCCTTTTGTAACAGACGAGTTTCCGGATGAAATCCTGATACTTTGAAAGAGATTGTCCGTTTTGTACATGAAGTGCATCCAGTTTTTGCCGTAACCCTCTCAACTTTCTTGCACATGCTATGTGGATGAAATGATGATATCATGCCAACTTTCAACCTTTTCAGAGTTCATTTGAAATGCTTTTCAATTTTAGGGTCTTATAGCTCAAAATAATTAGTAAATGCATGAAAAATAACAAATGAAGTCAGAAAGGATTGAAAAATGATGATGTGGCTTTGAATGGTGCATTTTGAACACACACAAAGTCAGGAGTTCAAATAAGTTTTAAAAAATGAAATCCCTTTGTAACAGACGAGTTTCCGGATGAAATCATGATACTTTGAAAGAGATTGTCCGTTTTGTACACGAAGTGCGTCCAGTTTATGCCGTAACCCTCTCAACTTTCTTGCACATGCTATGTGGATGAAATGATGATATCATGCCAACTTTCAACCTTTTCAGAGTTCATTTGAAATGCTTTTCAATTTTAGGGTCTTATAGCTCAAAATAATTAGTAAATGCATGAAAAATAACAAATGAAGTCAGAAAGGATTGAAAAATGATGATGTGGCTTTGAATGGTGCATTTCGAACACACAGAAAGTCAGGAGTTCAAATAAGTTTTAAAAAATGAAATCCCTTTGTAACAGACGAGTTTCCGGATGAAATCCTGATACTTTGAAAGATATTGTCCATTTTGTACACGAAGTGCATCCAGTTTATGTCGTAATCCTCTCAACTTTCTTGCACATGCTATGTGGATGAAATGATGATACCATGCCAACTTTCAACCTTTTCAGAGTTCATTTGAAATGCTTTTCAATTTTAGGGTCTTGTAGCTCAAAATAATTAGTAAATGCATGAAAAATAACAAATGAAGTCAGAAAGGATTGAAAAATGATGATGTGGCTTTGAATGGTGCATTTCGAACACACACAAAGTCAGGAGTTCAAATAAGTTTT
>NW_025235692.1:0-5933 GCF_018294505.1 Triticum aestivum | reverse complement strand
CAACAGGGGGGATACCAGACCAATCCAAAGCAGCTCAATGGTGGACAGTATCATGTGTTTACCACCAGTCTGTGTAAGCGAGATCAGAAGCTTCACAAGAGGGCTGTGAATGCTGTTGAGCCGGCGGTTCCACGCTATTTAAGATGGTCTGAGCAGCCTATTGTGTGGAGTAGGGAGGATCACCCTCCCCAGGTTGATAATCCGGGTCATTTGGCCCTGGTGGTGGCTCCTCAGGTGGGAGGATATAAGTTCACTAAGGTGCTCATGGATGGAGGCAGCAGCATCAACATCCTCTATTATGAAACCTTCCGTCGCATGGGGTTGATTGATAAGAACCTCAGCCAGTCCAATACTGTTTTCCATGGTGTGGTGCCTGGTAAGTCGGCTTATCCAGTTGGTAAGATCGAACTGGAAGTGGCCTTTGGAGATGAATACAACTATAGGGTGGAAAAATTGACCTTTGAGGTGGTCAAGATAAGAAGTCCGTACCATGCCATATTTGGGCGGCCGGCTTACGCCAAATTCATGGCACGGTCGTGTTACATATACTTACAGCTCAAGATGCCGGGTCGCAATGGGACCATTACGGTTCACGGCAGCCGAAAGATAGCCTTGGAATGTAAGGAAGGCGACGTGGCTTATGTAGAGTCTGTTTGTGCAACAGAGGAGTTAAAGTTTTATAAAGACAATGTTGACCCAACAGATATGACATCTCTGAAAAAACCGACCACGGAGCATGAGCCGGCGATGAAATTTAAGTCGGCTGATGAGACTAAACTCGTTGATTTCGTTCCAGGTGACTCATCTCAGCAGTTTAGCATCAGTGCCAATCTGGATCCAAAATAGGAAAGCGCGCTCATCGAGTTCATCCGTGAGAACAGGGACATTTTTGCATGCAAACCTTCTGACCTGCTAGGTGTACCTAGAGAACTCGCTGAGCACACTCTCAATATTGATCCGAAATTTAAGCCGGTCAGGCAATTCCTTCGGCGGTTTAATGAAGAGAGGCGAAAAGCCATTGGTGAGGAGGTCGCCCGGCTCTTGGCGACCGGGTTTATTGTCAAAGTCTTTCATCCAGAATGGTTAGCTAACCCGGTGCTCGTGCTCAAGAAGAATGGCACCTGGCGGATGTGTGTGGACTACACGGACTTAAACAAGGTGTGTCCGGCTGATCCTTTTGCTCTCCCCCGTATTGATCAAATCATTGATGCTACGGCGGGTTGTGAACGCTTAAGTTTCTGGGATGCTTATTCTGGATACCATCAGATTAAAATGGCAGTTAAGGACCAGGAGAAGACGGCGTTCATCACTCCCTTTGGAGCCTTCTGTTATGTGTATATGCCTTTCGGACTCAAGAGTGCACAGGCGACTTACCAGCGTTGTGTGCAGAATTGTCTTCATAACCAGATTGGGCGGAATGTTCATGCCTATGTGGATGATATCGTGGTTAAATCCAGGGAAAAAGAGACTCTGGTCGATGACCTTAGAGAAACCTTTGATAATCTCCGGGTTTACAAGATGATGCTTAACCCGGCCAAGTGTGTTTTTGGTGTTCCTGCAGGCAAGCTCTTGGGTTTCCTGGTTTCTAACAGAGGCATTGAAGCTAACCCGAAAAAAATCAAGGCAATCACCTCTCTGGCTAAGCCAGCGTGTCTAAACGACGTCCAGCGTCTAGCAGGCCGCATTGCTGCTTTGAGCCGGTTTATAAGCCGCTTGGGTGGAAAGGCCATGCCACTGTACCATTTGATGAAGAAAACTGATGACTTTGTCTGGAATGATGCTGCTAGTACTGCTTTTGAGGATTTGAAGAGACAGCTGGCGGAGCCCCCAGTCCTTGCTGCTCCGGTTGACAAGGAGCCCTTATTACTGTATGTAGCTGCTAACACACGAGCCGTTAGTGTGGCTGTGGTGGTGGAGCGCAAGGAAGAGGGTAAGGAGTATCCGGTTCAGCGGCCGGTTTATTACGTCAGTGAAGTGCTCATCGAGTCCAAACAGCGGTATCCACATTGGCAGAAGCTTGTTTATGGTGTGTTCATGGCAAGCCGGAAGCTTAAGCATTATTTCCAGGGTCACCCTATCACCGTGGTTAGTTCTGCTCCCCTTGGAGATATCATCCAAAACAGAGAAGCCACAGGAAGAGTGGCTAAGTGGGCTATAGAGCTCGGGCCTCATGGTCTGAAATACGTACCGCGCACTGCTGTTAAATCTCAAGCTTTGGTGGATTTCATCAACGATTGGACAGAGCTACAAGTGCCTGAAGAAAAGCCGGATAATACATATTGGACTATTCACTTCGATGGGTCTAGGCAGTTGGAGGGCTCGGGGGCTGGAGTCGTGTTGACTTCCCCTAAAGGTGACAAGTTCCATTATGTGCTACGGTTGATGTTCCCATGCACTAACAATGCGGCCGAGTACGAGGCTTTGCTCCATGGTCTTCGGGTGGCTAAGGAGATGAGCTTGAGCAGAGTAAGATGTTTGGGCGACTCAGATCTAGTGGCTCAACAAGTATCAGGCAAGTGGGATTCCAAGGACCCTCTCATGGCGGCTTATCGCCGTGGAGTTGATGCCGTTGCTGGACACTTCCAGGGTTACCAAGTAGAGCACATCGATCGCAGGAAGAACGAGGCGGCTGATGCATTGAGCCGGCTGGGCTCTCAGCGAAAGCCGGTGCCGCCTAATACTTTCTTGGACATCTTGCATAACCCTTCTGTTAAGTTACCCACAGAGGAAGACTTGGCTGTCCCTGACCCGGAAGCACAGTTGGTGGCGGCTCTCCACATCACCCCAGACTGGACAGTACCATACTTGGCTTACATGACCCGGGGAGATTTGCCTGAGGATGAAACTTTGGCCAGACAAATAACCCGGCGGTCTAAGTCAATGGTCATCATGAATGGCGAGCTGCATCGTCGCAGTGTTACTGGAACTTTCCAGCGTTGTGCTTCCCCTGAGGAAGGCCAGGATATTTTGCGTGAGATTCACGAGGGGGATTGTGGCCATCATGCCGGCTCAAAATCCCTTGTGGCTAAGGCTTTCCGTCATGGTTTTTATTGGCTGACGGCTCACGCTGATGTGGAGGACTTGGTCAGTAAATGTGACGGTTGTCAGAGGTTCTCGCGATGGGCTCATGTGCCGGCTCAAGAGTTGAGGATGATACCAATCACTTGGCCATTTGCGGTCTGGGGGCTTGACATGGTTGGGCCTTTTAAAAGGTCCAAGGATAAAAAGACCCACCTCTTGGTGGCAGTTGACAAGTTCACAAAGTGGGTTGAAGCAGAGCCAGTTAGTAAGTGTGACGCAGCCACGGCGGTTCAGTTCATGAAAAGGGTGATATTTTGCTTGGGCTTTCCACACAGCATTATAACTGACAATGGTACCAATCTATCTAAGGGCGCTATGGAGGAGTTTTGTCAACGAGAGCATATTCGACTTGATGTTTCATCAGTGGCTCATCCTCAATCCAATGGTCAAGCTGAGAGAGCTAATCAGGAGATCTTAAAAGGGCATTAAGCCCCGGCTTTTAGTCCCTTTGCAATGGATGCCGGGTTGTTGGGTGGAGGAGTTACCCTCCGTGTTATGGAGCATCAATACTACTCCTAACAGGTCTATGGGTTACACGCCCTTCTTCATGGTTTATGGAGCGGAAGCAGTCCTCCCCAGTGACATCCGTCATGACTCGCCTCGAGTGGCGGCTTATGTTGAGGCGGATAATGAACAGGCGCGCCAAGATGCTCTTGACTTGTTGGACGAACAGCGTGACATGGCAGCAGCTCGCTCAGCAATTTACCAACAAGACCTGCGCCATTATCACAGTCGCCGGATTAAGTCCCGGGTCTTCCAGGAAGGTGACCTGGTGCTCCGGCTCATCCAAGATCAAACAGATGCACACAAGCTATCCCCGCCTTGGGAAGGGCCCTTTGTGGTCAGCAAGAACTTGCACAACGGGTCATATTACCTTATTGACGTTCGGGAGCATAAAGATTCACGCAAGTCAGAGGAAGAGACCCATCGGCCGTGGAACATAGCTCAGCTTCGGCCTTATTACACTTGAGCCACCGGCTCTCATAATGTACATATTTCTATAGCCATGTATACATTATGTTAAATAATAAAGTAGGACCTCTGTCCTTTTCTCCTCCAAAGGTAAACGTGTTATTTCCATTACAACATCACATGGTCACTTGGAGGTGGATCCGGCTTATGATCGTATCCGAATCTAGTCGTAAACAATATAATCACCTGGGGGCTTCCTGTTCAAACATAGGTCGTATTCGAACCAAAGAGAACATAGCTGTTGATACCCACTTGATTGGCAAAGTGCCGAGCTCATTGGGGAGTTTTCTTTGATCATATTTGAATCATAGCTCAACCCCCTTTGGGAACCGACGTGGATCGTATTCGAATCAGCGTCGTTAAACAACTCTTAAGATCATTTGGGGGCTTCCTGTTCAAACATGGGTCGTATTCGAACCAAAGAGAACATAGCTGTCGATACCCTCTTGATTGGCATCGCCAAAGCCACTGGGGGCTATATGATCGCATTCGAATCTTGGCTTAATCCCTTTGGGACGGTTCTCTGGTCATATTCGAACCGGAAGCCCCTAAGTCTTTGATCTTCTGACTTACAACAAGTTCTGTTGGTCACATCAACAGTGTGCCGACTTAATTTTGATTCACAATGTTGATAACATATAGTAAGTATTCTTGATGCTGGTAAACCGGAGTTGGGATTTTCACCTCATTATTCGGGTCACATAAGCCGGAACTATACTTGAAGGCTTGTAAGTATGCCGTTATGGTTACATCAAAGATATAATTGAGGGCCAGTCTTTGGTGTTTTTTAATTCATATCCTGGGTTATATATGTAAGGTCTATGGTTCTCAGTGCGGTAAGCCGCCTAGAGACTTGTGACTTGTTTTTTCTATGCAGGATGATCAATTATGACCCGGAGGAATATAAGGAAGCAACTTCAATGGAGCTAAGTATTCAACATGTGCACGATGGCACGACAAGGTTAACATGTTTGTCCTACTCTATTACAAGACTCCCCGAGTCCAAAAGGTGAAGCATTGTTTTTAAAGGCGTAACCATGGGCCGCCTAAGAGTCAAGATGCTTGCTGGGTCGAAGCTTCCGGCTCATCCCTCTCCGCTCCTCCGGCTGTTCCCATGACCTGGAAGGTTGACGATTTCCAGTCAATGCCGCTCAAAGCTTCAAATTGAGTCTCCTCGTCAATTAACCCGGCCGGGTCAACTTCTGGGGCGAAGGTATGCTTACGAGTCGGAGGGATCAAGCTGATTGCTTCGTAGCGTGGAGTGGGGATCCTCTGATTCTCCGAGTCATAGCCCGGCTGATACTTGGTGAGGCCGGTGTCATTCCCAATCGAGGTAGCCACCGGGCGCACACTCTTCACGCAGGCAGCAAAGTCTTTTTGATCAAAGGGAGTGCCGTCTTCCTTCAGACTGGGGTATCCAAGCGCGATCTCCGCCGGGTCTAGCTGCGGGAGGAAAGCCTTGGCCCGGCTCAGAGCAGCAATGGCTCCGGCTCTTGCAGAGGCCCGTCGTAGCTCTTGGGAGTGCTGAGGAAGAACGGCAAGCCGCCGAAGTACGTCCGCCAGGTGAGTCGGAACCTCATTGGACAGGGCCAGAACGGCCAAGGCGCGCTGTGACCCGGTGTAGAGTTGCTCCACCAAGGTGTACACGGCCTTCAGCTTGGTCAGCACGTTCTGATTGAGGTTGGCGCTTCTGGGACCTGTTTAACAAAGTAAGATAAGCCGCTAGCAATGATGGGAATTATGAGACATAAAGACTGTAAACTTGTTGAAAGCCTGTAGAATGACTTACCGAAGATTGGGCGACCATCTGTGACACATGGCGTTTTAAGCCGAAGAGTTTGGCGGTTCTCTCCGTCAGAGCCGCCTCCGCCTGTTCGGCC
>NW_025235691.1:0-5934 GCF_018294505.1 Triticum aestivum | reverse complement strand
TTTGGGAGAAGCCTATTTGATTAGAATTTGCTAGAATACTCTATGTGCTTCACTTATATCTTTTGAGCTTGATAGTTTTTGCTCTAGTGCTTCACTTATATCTTTTAGAGCATGGTGGTGGATTAATTTTGAAGAAATTTCTAGTCTCTCATGCTTCACTTATATTATTTTGACAGTATTTTAGAACAGCATGGTATTTGCTTTGGTTATAATTTGGTCCTAGAATGATGAGCATCCAAGTTGGGTATAATAAAAACTATCATAGAAAGTGAATTGGATGCTATGATCAATTTGATGCTTGATAATTGTTTTGAGATATGGAGGTAGTGATATTAAAGTCATGCTAGTTGAGTGATTATGAATTTAAAGAATGCTTGTGTTGAAGTTTGTGATTCCTGTAGCATGCACGTATGGTGAACCGCTTTGTGATGAAGTTGGAGCACAATTTTATTTATTGAATGTCTTCCTTATGAGTGACTCTCGGGGACGAGCGATGGTCTTTTCCTACCAATCTATCCCCCTAGGAGCATGTGCGTAGTGCTTTGGTTTTTGATGACTTCTAAATTTTTACAACAAGTATATGAGTTCTTTTGACTAATGTTGAGTCCATGGATTATACGCACCCTTTCACCCTTCCATTATTGCTAGCCTCTTTTGTATCGTGCAACTTTCACCGGTACCATACACCCACCATATACCTTCCTCAAAACAGCCACCATACCTACCTATTATGGAATTTCCATAGCCATTCCGAGATATATTGCCATGCAACTTTCCACCGTTCCGTTTATTATGACACGTTTCATCATTGTCATATTGCTCTTTGCATGATCATGTAGTTGACATCGTATTTATGGCAAAGCCACCATCATAATCTTCATACATGTCGCTCTTGATTCATTGCATATCCCGGTATACCGCCGGAGGCATTCACATAGAGTCATATCTTGTCCTAGTTTTGAGTTGTAAATCCATAAAAGTGTGATGATCTCCATTATTAGAGCATTGTCCTAGTGAGGAAAGGATGATGAAGACTATGATTCCCCCACAAGTCGGGATGAGACTTCGGACTTTACAAAAAAAAAGAGAAAGGCCAAAAAGAAAAGAAAAAGAAAAGAAAAAAAAGAAGGCCAAAAAAAAGAAAAAAGAAAAAGAATGAGAGAAATAGAGAGAAGGGACAATGCTACTATCTCTTTTTCCACACTTGTGCTTCAAAATAGCACCATGATCTTCATGATAGAGAGTCTCATATGTTGTCACTTTCATATACTAGTGGGAATTTTTCATTATAGAACTTGGCTTGTATATTCCAATGATGGGCTTCCTCAAAATGCCCTAGGTCTTCATGAGCAAGCAAGTTGGATGCACACCCACTAGTTTTCTTTGGTTGAGCTTTCATATATTTATAGCTCTAGTGCATCCGTTGCATGGCAATCCCTACTCACTCACATTGATATCTATTAATGGGCATCTCCATAGGCCGTTGATACGCCTAGTTGATGTGAGACTATCTTCTCCTTTTTTTTGTCTTCCCCACAACCACCGTTCTATTCCACATATAGTGCTATGTCCATGGCTCACACTCATGTTTTGCGTGAAAGTTGAAAGAGTTTGAGATTATTAAAGTATGAAACAATTGCTTGGCTCATCATCGGGGTTGTGCATGATTAAATACTTTGTGTGATGAAGATAGAGCAATAGCCAGACTATATGATTTTGTAGGGATAACTTTCTTTGTCCATGTTAATTTGAGAAGACACGATTACTTTGGTTAGTATGCTTGAAGTATTACTATTTCTTATGTCAATATGAACTTTTATTTTGTATTATTTGGATCTGAACATTCATGCCACAATGAAGAAAATTACATTATGAATTATGCTAGGTAGCATTCCACATCAAAAATTCTCTTTTTATCATTTACCTACTCGAGGACGAGCAGGAATTAAGCTTGGGGATGCTTGATACGTCTCCAACGTATCTATAATTTTTGATTGTTCCATGCTATTATATTACCTGTTTTGGATGTTTATGGGCTTTATTTCATACAATATTATCATTTTTGGGACTAACCTACTAACCGGAGCCCCAGCCCATATTGCTGTTTTTTGCCTATTTCAGTATTTCGACGAAAAGGAATATCAAACGGAGTCCAAACGGAATGAAACCTTCGGGAGCGTGATTTTTGGAACAAATCTGATCCGGAGAGCTTGGAGTGCATGTCAAGAAACAACCGGAGCCTCCACGAGATAGGAGGGCGCGTCCCCCTTGTAGGGCGCACCCCCCTGTCTCGTGGGCCCCATCGGGCATCCACCGACGTACTTCTTCCTCCTATATATACCTACGGACCCCGAAAACATCCAGGAGCACCACGAAACACAATTTCCACCGCCGTAACCTTCTGTATCCGCGAGATCCCATCTTGGAGCCTTCGCCGGCACTCTGCCGGAGGGGGAATCGACCATGGAGGGCTTCTACATCAACACCCTTGCCCCTCCGATGAGTTGTGAGTAGTTTACCACAGACCTACGGGTCCATAGTTATTAGCTAGATGGCTTCTTCTCTCTTTTTGGATCTCAATACAATGTTCTCCCCCTCTCTTGTGGAGATCTATTCAATGTAATCTCTTTTTGCGGTGTGTTTGTCGAGATTCGATGAATTGTGGGTTTATGTTCAAGTTTATCTATGAATAATATTTGAATCTCCTCTGAATTCTTTTATGTATGATTGAGTTATCTTTGCAAGTCTCTTCGAATTATCAGTTTGGTTTGGCCTACTAGATTGATCTTTCTTGGCATGGGAGAAGTGCTTAGCTTTGGGTTCAATCTTGCGGTGTTCTTACCCAGTGACAGAAAGGGTTGCAAGACACGTATTGTATTGTTGCCATCGAGGATAACAAGATGGGGTTTATATCATATTGGATGTGTTTATCCCTCTACATCATGTCATCTTGCTTAATGCGTTGCTCTATTCTTATGAAATTAATACTCTAGATGCATGCTGGATAGAGGTCGATGTGTGGAGTAATAGTAGTAGATGCAGGCAGGAGTCGGTCTACTTGTTATGGACATGATGCCTATATACATGATCATGCCTAGATAACGTCATAATTATTCGCTTTTCTATCAATTGCTCGACAGTAATTTGTTCACCCACCGTAATACTTATGCTATCTCGAGAGAAGCCTCTAGTGAAACCTATGCCCCCCCGGTCTATCTCTTATCTTATTTGCTTTCAATCTATCTTTACTTTTTGCATCTATATTATAAAATACCAAAAATATATTTATCTTATCATACTATCTCTATCAAATCTCACTTTCGCAAGTGGCCGTGAAGGGATTGACAACCCCTTTATTGCGTTGGTTGCGAGTTCTCAGTTTGTTTGTGTAGGTGCGTGGGACTTTTGAGGAGCCTCCTACTGGATTGGTACCTTGGTTCTCAAAAACCGAGGGAAATACTTACGCTACACTTTGCTGCATCACCCTCTCCTCTTCGAGGAAAACCAACGCAAGCTCAAGACGTAGCATTGAGCAGTGTAAGCTTCCCATCGTATGACATGAGTGAGAGGGTGGAAGAAAGATTTCATTCCACCTTGCTAACTAGAGGCATGAAGTCATTGAGGGAGGGCCTAGAGGTTCTGAGGGGCATGCCAAGGTAGGTGAAGGGCATGGATCCAATAGAGCAGCCAAAGATTGAGGCAATATCTGCAGTCATCTACTGGTCCAAGTTGATGGGGATCAAAGTAGATTTATGAAAGTTAATTTTCAGACCAATGGACTGGGCATAATCAGACAGAATGTTCTTGATAATAACCGCTTGTCTAGGGCAGGTGGGCATAAGAAGAATCATGTCATCAGCGTATTGAACAATCAGGTAATCCATATTACCATTGGAGGGGAAGGGCAGATGAATCAGACCTCTCCTAAAGGCATCATTGATTGCTGATCGCAGTAGGTCAGCCGCGAGGACGAAAATGAGAGGGGAGAGGGGGTCGCCCTACCTAACTCCATGCTTGCAGTGAAACTGGCGGCCCGACACACCGTTGAGAAGACTAGACGAGCGTCCGGAGCAGAATATCGAACGGATCCAAGACTGCCATTTATCATTGAAACCCATGTGTTTCATAATGTTGATCATTGCTTCATGCTCAATGGTGTCGAAGGCTTTTGCGAAGTCTAGCTTGAGGAGCACAATTTGTCTTTTGGAGGCCTGGCATTGATGAATATACTGAAATGTCCAGGCCAAACAATCTTGGATGGACCTCCCTTTGATGAAACAATATTGGTTTCGGTGGATGATGCGTAGGATCACTTTTTGCATATTATAGTTCATCACAAAGTTCTAGTAACTTGGTGATAGTGAATAGAGAACTCTGTCAATCACTATCTTATGTGGAAGATTAACTCCCAGTTGATTCAATCGATTGTAGTACTCAGACATTCTAAGCACATGCTCACTGGTTGAGCTATTCTCCTCCATCTTGTAGGCGAAGTACTTGTCAGAGGTCTCATACCTCTCGACACAGGCATGAGCCTGAAATTCCAATTTCAGCTTTGGAACTATTTGGAAACGTATCATGCAATTTCAAAAAAATTCCTATGCTCACGCAAGATCTATCTAGGATATGCATAGCAACGAGAGGGGGAGAGTGTGTCCACATACCCACGTAGACCGAAAGCAGAACCGTTTGCTCAAAGCGGTTGATGTAGTCGAACGTCTTCTTGTTCCTACCGATCGTGTACCGAACGTACGACACCTCTGAGTTCTGCACAAGTTCAACGGATGACGTCCCTCGAGCTCTTGATCCAGTAGAGGGTCAAAGGATTAGATGAGTTCCATCAGCATGATGGCATGGTGATGGTGATGGTGATGTGATCCGCGCAGGGCTTCGCCTAAGCACCGCAAGAATATGACCGGAGGCGTAAACTATGGAGGGGGCGCGCACACGGCTAAGAGCAATTGGTTTGTCTCATTGGGGCGCCCCACCCCTTCTATATAAAGGAAGGAGGGAGAGTAGGCCGGCCTAGGCGCGCCCCAAGTGGCAGGGAGTCCCACTAGGACTCCTACTAGGATTCGCCCCCCCTTCCCTTTTCCGCATAGGGAAAGAGGGAAGGAGAGGGAGTAGGAGAAGGAAAGGGGGAGTGCCGCCCCCACCCCTTGTCCAATTCTGTTTCCCCTGGTGGGGGGTGCGCCAACCCCTTATGGGCTGGTGTGCCCCCCTCCTATGGCCCATATGGCCCATATCTTCCACCGGGGGGTTCTGGTAACCCCTCCGGTACTCCAGTTTGTACTCGATACACTCTGGAACCCTTCCGGTGTCCGAATACCACGTTCCAATATATAAATCTTTACCTCTTGTCCATTTCAAGACTCCTTGTCATGTCTGTGATCTCATCCTGGACTCCGAACAACCTTCGGTCACCAAAACACATAACTCATATAATATATATTGTCATCGAACGTTAAGCGTGCGGACCCTACGGGTTCGAGAACTATGTAGACATGACTGAGACACCTCTCATGTCAATAACCAATAGAGGAACCTATATGCTCATGTTGGTTCCCACATATTCTACGAACATATTTATCGGTCAAACCGCAATGTCAACATACGTTATTCCCTTTGTCGTCGGTATGTTACTTGCCCGAGATTCGATCGTCGGTATCTTCATATCTAGTTCAATCTCGTTACCGGCAAGTCTCTTTATTCGTTCCTTAATGCATCATCCCGCAGCTAACTCATTAGGCACATTGCTTGCAAGGCTTCATATGATGTGTATTACCGAGAGGGCCCAGAGATACCTCTCTAATACTCGGAGTGACAAATCCTAATCTCGATCTATGCCAACCCAACAAACACCTTCGGAGATACCTGTAGAGCATCTTTATAATCACCCAGTTACATTGTGACATTTGATAGCACCCAAGCCAT
>NW_025235690.1:0-5934 GCF_018294505.1 Triticum aestivum | reverse complement strand
GGGGGGGCGGCCAAGGGGAGGGGGCTTGCCCCCCAAGCAAGGGGGCGCCCCCTTTAGGGTTCCCCCCCCAACCCTAGGCGCATGGGCCCAAGGGGGGTATGCTCCCAGCCCTCCAAGGGCTGGTTCCCTTCCCACTACGGCCCATGAGGCCCTCCGAGAGAGGTGGCCCCTCCCGGTGGACCCCCGGAACCCCTCCGGTGGCCCCGAGACAATACCGGTATGCCACCGAACTTTTCCGGTGACCGTATGACAACTTCCCATATATAAATCTTCACCTGCGGACCATTCCGGAACTCCTCGTGACGTTCGGGATCTCATCCGGTACTCCGAACAACATTCGGTAATCACATACAAGTCTTCCTAATAACCCTAGCGTCATTGAACCTTAAGTGTGTAGACCCTACGGGTTCGGGAGGCATGTAGACATGACTGAGACAGCTCTCCGGCCAATAACCAACAGTGCGATCTGGATACCCATGTTGGCTCCCACATGTTCCATGATGATCTCATCGGATGAACCATGATGTCAAGGATTCAAGCAATCCCGTAAACAATTCCCTTTATCAATCGGTACGTTACTTGCCCGAGATTCGATCGTCAGTATCCCAATACCTCGTTCAATCTTGTTACAGGCAAGTCACTTTACTCGTTACATAATGCATGATCCCATGACTAACCACTTAGTCACATTGAGCTCATTATGATGATGCATTACCGAGTGGGCCCAGAGATACCTCTCCGTCATACGAAGTGACAAATCCCAATCTCGATAAGTGCCAACCCAACAGACACTTTCGGAGATACCTGTAGTGCACCTTTATAGTCACCCAGTTACGTTGTGACGTTTGGTACACCCAAAGCACTCCTACGGTATCCGGGAGTTACACAATCTCATGGTCATAGGAACTGATACTTGACATTAGAAAAGCTTTAGCAAACGAACTACACGATCTTGTGCTGTGCTTAGGATTGGGTCTTGTCCATCACATCATTCTCCTAATGATGTGATCCTGTTATCAATGACATCCAATGTCCGTAGTCTGGAAACCATGACCATCTGTTGATCAGCGAGCTAGTCAACTAGAGGCTCACTAGGGACATGTTATGGTCTATGTATTCACACATGTATTACGGTTTCCGATCAATACAATTATAGCATGAACAATAGACAACTATCATGAACAAGGAAATATAATAACAACCATTTTATTATTGCCTCTAGGGCATATTTCCAATAGTCTCCCACTTGCACTAGAGTCAATAATCTAGTTACATTGTGATGAATCGAACACCCATAGAGTTCTGGTGTTGATCATGTTTTGCTCATGGAAGAGGTTTAGTCAATGGATCTACGACATTCAGATCCGTATGCACTTTACAAATATCTATGTCTCCATCTTGAACATTTTCACGAATGGAGTTGAAGCGACGCTTGATCTATCTGGTCTTCTTCTGAAACATGGGCTCCTTGGCAAGGGAAATAGCTCCAGTGTTGTCACAGAAGAGAGTCATCGGGCCCGACGCATTGGGAATAACTCCTAGGTCAGTAATGAACTCCTTCATCTAGATTGCTTCATGTGCTGCCTCCGAGGCTGCCATGTACTCCGCTTCACATGTAGATCCTGCCACGACGCTTTGCTTGCAGCTGCACCAGCTTACTGCCCCACCATTCAAAATATACACGTATCCGGTTTATGACTTGGAGTCATCCAGATCTGTGTCGAAGCTAGCATCGACATAACCCTTTACGACGAGCTCTTCATCACCTGCAGAAACGAGAAACATATCCTTAGTCCTTTTCAGGTACTTTAGGATATTCTTGACCGTTGTCCAGTGTTCCATGCCGGGATTACTTTGGTACCTTCCTACCAAACTTACGGCAAGGTTTACATTAGGTCTGGTACACAGCATGGCATACATAATAGACCCTATGGCTGAGGCATAGGGGATGACACTCATCTTTTCTCTATCTTCTGTCGTGGTCGGGCTTTGAGCTGAGCTCAATTTCACACCTTGCAACACAGGCAAGAACCCCTTCTTAGACTGATCCATATTGAACTTCTTCAATATCTTGTCAAGGTATGTGCTTTGTGAAAGACCTATGAGGCGTCTCGATCTATCTCTATAGATCTTCATGCCTAATATATAAGCAGCTTATCCAAGGTCCTTCATCGAAAAACACTTGTTCAAGTAGGCCTTTATGCTGTCCAAAAGTTCTATATCATTTCCCATCAAAAGTATGTCATCCACATATAATATGAGGAATGCTACAGATCTCCCACTCACTTTCTTGTAAACGCAGGCTTCTCCATAAGTCTGCATAAACCCAAACGCTTTGATCATTTCATCAAAGCGAATGTTCCAACTTCGAGATGCTTGCACCAGCCCATAAATGGATCGCTGGAGCTTGCACACCTTGTTAGCATTCTTAGGATCGACAAAACCTTTCGGCTGCATCATATACAATTCTGCCTTTAGCCGTTAAGAAATGTCGTTTTGACGTCCATTTGCCATATCTCATAATCATAGTATGCGGCAATTGCTAACATGATTCAGACGGACTTCAGCTTTGCTATGGGAGAGAAAGTCTCATCGTAGTCAACCCCTTGAACTTGTCAATAACCCTTAGCGATAAGTCGAGCCTTATAGATGGTAACATTACCATCCGCGGCCGTCTTCTTCTTAAAGATCCATTTGTTTTCTATTGCTCGCCGATCATCGGGCAAGTCTGTCAAAGTCCATACTCTGTTTTCATACATAGATCCTATCTTGGATTGCATGGCTTCTAGCCATTTGTTGGAATCTGGGCCCACCATCGCTTCTTCATAGTTCAAAGGTTCACCGTTGTCTAACAACATGATTTCTAGGACAGGGTTGCCATACCATTCTGGTGTGGAACGTGTCCTTGTGGACCTACGAAGTTCAGTAGTAACTTGATCCGAAGTACATTGATCATCATCATTAACTTCCTCTCTAGTCGGTGTAGGCACCACGGGAACATCTTCCTGAGCTGCGCTACTTACCGGTTCAAGAGGTAGTACTTCATCAAGTTCCACCTTCCTCCCACTTACTTCTTTCGAGAGAAACTCTTTCTCTAGAAAGGACCCATTCTTGGCAACAAAGATCTTGCCTTCGGATCAGAGGTAGAAGGTATACCCAATTGTTTCCTTAGGGTATCCTATGAAGATGCATTTTTTTGACTTGGGTTTGAGCTTTTCGGTTTGAAGTTTCTTGACATAAGCATCGCATCCCCAAACTTTCAGAAACGACAGCTTAGGTTTCTTTCCAAACCATAATTCATACGGTGTCATCTCAATGGATTTAGACGGTGCCCTATTTAAAGTGAATGTAGCTGTTTCTAAAGCGTATCCCCAAAATGATTGCGGTAAATCGGTAAGAGATATCATAGACCGCACCATATCCAATAGAGTGCGATTACGATGTTCGGACACACTGTTACGCTGAGGTGTTCCAGGCAGTGTGAGTTGTGAAATGATTCCACATTTCCTTAAGTGTGTACCAAACTCGTGACTTAAATATTCTCCCCCACGATCAGATCGTAAGAACTTTATTTTTCTGTCACGTTGATTTTCTACCTCATTCTGAAATTCCTTGAACTTTTCAAAGGTCTCAGACTTGTGTTTCATTAAGTAGACATACCCATATCTACTTAAGTCATCAGTGAGGGTGAGAACGTAACGATAGCCACCGCGAGCCTCAACGCTCATTGGACCGCACACATCAGTATGTATAATTTTCGATAAGTTGGTTGCTCGCTCCATTGTTTCGGAGAATGGAGTCATGGTAATTTTGCCCATGAGGCATGGTTCACACGTGTCAAATGATTCATAATCAAGAGATTCTAAAATTCCATCGGCATGGAGCTTCTTCATGCGTTTAACACCAATGTGACCAAGGCGGCAGTGCCACAGATATGTGGGACTATCACTATCAATCTTACATCTTTTGGTATTCACATTATGAATATGTGTAACATCACGTTCGAGATTCATTAAGAATAAACCATTGACCAGCGGGGCATGACCATAAAACATATCTCTCATATAAATAGAACAACAATTATTCTCGGATTTAAATGAGTAGCCATCTCGTATTAAACGAGATCCAGATACAATGTTCATGCTCAAAGCTGGCACTAAATAACAATTATTGAGGTTTAAAACTAATCCCGTAGGTAAATATAGAGGTAGCGTGCCGACGGTGATCACATCGACATTGGAACCATTCCCAACGCGCATCGTCACCTCGTCCTTCGCCAGTCTCTGCTTATTCCGCAGCTCCTGTTTTGAGTTACAAATATGAGCAACCTAACCGGTATCAAATACCCAGGAGCTACTACGAGTACTGGTAAGGTACACATCAATTACATGTATATCACATATACCTTTGGTGTTGCCGGCCTTCTTGTCCGCTAAGTACTTGGGGTAGTTCCGCTTCCAGTGTCCGCTTCCCTTGCAATAAAAGCACTCAGTCTCAGGTTTGGGTCCATGCTTCGGCTTCTTCCCGGCAACTGGCTTACCGGACGCGGCAACTCCCTTGCCGTCCTTCTTGAAGTTCTTCTTACCCTTGCTTTCTTGAAACTAGTGGTTTTATTGACCATCAACACTTGATGTTCCGTTTTGATTTCTACCTCCGCTGATTTCAGCATTGAAAATACCTCATGAATAGTTTTCACCATCCCCTGCATATTGTAGTTCATCACAAAGCTCTTGTAGCTAGGTGGGAGCGACCGAAGGATTCTATCAATGACCACGTCATCCGGGAGGTTAACTCCCAGCTGAGACAAGCGGTTGTGCAACCCAGACATTTTGAGTATGTGCTCGCTGACAGAACTATTCTCCTCCATCTTACAACTGTAGAACTTGTCGGAAACTTCATATCTCTCGACCCGGGCATGAGCTTGGAAAACCATTTTCAGCTCTTGGAACATCTCATATGCTCCATGCTGCTCAAAACGCTTTTGGAGCCCCGGTACTAAGCTGTAAAGCATGCCGCACTGAACCAGGGAGTAATCATCACTACGCGACTGCCAGGCATTCATAATGTCTTGAGTTGCTGGGGAAATGGGTTATTCACCTAGCGGTGCATCTAGGACAAATGCTCTTTTGGCAGCTATGAGGATGATCCTCAAGTTCCGGACCTAGTCCGTATAGTTGCTGCCATCGTCTTTCAGCTTGGTTTTCTCTAGGAACACGTTGAAGTTGAGGGCAACATTAGCGTGGGCCATTTGATCTACAAGACATCTTGCAAAAGTTTTAGACTAAGTTCATGATAATTAAGTTCATCTAATTATTTAATGAACTC
Organism: Triticum aestivum; assembly: GCF_018294505.1. Lineage (NCBI taxonomy): Eukaryota > Viridiplantae > Streptophyta > Magnoliopsida > Poales > Poaceae > Triticum > Triticum aestivum. Next base: position 609 of record NW_025235690.1, on the reverse strand, counting down.
CCACTCAGATAGACGTCCCTCTAGTCATCTAAGTGATCCATGATCCGAGTCAACTAGGCCGTGTCCGATCATCACGTGAGACGGACTAGCCATCATCGGTGAACATCTTCATGTTGATCGTATCTTCTATACGACTCATGTTTGACCTTTCGGTCTCTTGTGTTCCGAGGCCATGTCTGTACATGCTAGGCTCGTAAAGTCAACCTAAGTGTTTTTGCATGTGTAAATCTGTCTTACACCTGTTGTATGTGAATGTTAGAATCTATCACAACCGATCATCACGTGGTGCTTCGAAACAACGAACTTTCGCAACGGCGCATAGTTAGGGGGAACACTTTCTTGAAATTATTATGAGGGATCATCTTATTTACTACCGTCGTTCTAAGCAAATAAGATGCAAAAACATGATAAACATCACATGCAATCAAATAGTGACATGATATGCCAATATCAGTTCGCTCCTTTTGATCTCCATCTTCGGGGCGCCATGATCATCATGATATCCATCATCGTGTCTTCATGAAGTTGTCACGCTAATGATTACTTCTACTACTATGGCTAATGGTTTAGCAATAAAGTAAAGTAATTACATGGCGTTATTCAATGACA
>NW_025235689.1:0-5935 GCF_018294505.1 Triticum aestivum | reverse complement strand
TCCCATATTAGATGTATGGTAAGCACTTGGTGTATGTGGTGAGTAACCTCAAAGCAAAAAAAAAGTATGCTATGTTTATATACTTATTTCAGATTTTTGTTTTGAACTTACAATACGGTTTTTTCACGCTCAGTGCACTGGGTGCATAGGATACGCTTTGATTATAGTAGAAGAAAAAAGTCAAGCATGTTGACAAGATATATGTTAGTTTTTTTTTTTTTGAGAATTTTTCAGAAAGAACCAAGTATGTTTCAGAAAAGGTTTGAGATTTAAATTTGATCTACAAACGGACGAAAACATAACAAAATCCATCAACAGTATTGTGTATTACTAGTATTTATCATTTCGTGACACTATTCCTAGTGTTTACTTTTTTTTCTTCTCCATGTGTAGTTTGATTTTTTTTCCCGGAGAACGCTAACATACGCAAAAGTTTACATGCACTTTATGAACAGGCACAAAGACATCCTACTCTATGAACACCTTGAGAAACTGAGTAAAAAGATATTGAGAATGAAGAAGTCGCCCCGAACGCCTCGTAGTTGACAGGCATACGATACCGCTGGCAAAAAAAAAAACATGGAAATCCGTCTTTTTGGGCCGGCCTAGGAAGGATGAGAGGGTGTAATCGTCAAATCACGTTCGCAAATGCATATCCTCGGTGAAAGGGAAACGACAAGATGGCGGCTGGAGCATCGATCTCGCCACCGTCCCCAACCCGCCGCCGGCGACAGAGCATCGATCTCGCCGCCGTACGCCCGAGGCCGCAACGCCTCGGTCAGCGCTGCTCCCTCCTTCTGTTTCGTCGAGCGGTTTCGCCTCCGACGTCCGTCGCCCGTGCCACCTCGCCGCCGGCGAGCTTCCCGGCGACTACAGGTAGCTAACTGCATACATGTTCTGCTCCTACTCCTCTGGTATGCCTCATGTGTTCGTGCCGTGCGGCTGCGCCGGTCCCATGCTCTGATTGTCACTCAACTGCGCCCAACTAGCTGCTAGTTCAGAGCAAAGACATTTCCTGCTACGCTCTACTACTACTGCTCTGTTTTCCCCTTGTGCCCAAGTCTGTTCATGCTTAGTTGCTTACTGTGGTGGTTAAAATACTCATGTCAGTCTTGGGTTTACCTGCAACATGATGGAATGGAGGAGGGTGTTATGCTGAAAGTTTGGAAGATTCAGGGGATGTTTGCTAAAATCTGCTGCTCTGCTCTATAATTAGCTCAGATATTCATTTCAATTCATCTGTTTCACCACCTGATTATGCGAAACTACCCATAGCGCAAGTTGTTCAGATGCATGTGTTTGCTAAAACATACTGCTCTTTAGTTCACTGTTTTTGCTATGCTTGTGAGTTATCCTTTTCTTTTAAACGGATTTGTGAGTTATCCTTGATATTCAGTGAAAATGTGGATCATTTCAGAAGAGAACCCCGCCAGGTCCCATGTCTACCGAATGGGAAGGGGTAGAAGCCAAGAAGCCTCTCTTGGTGGCCCGGAACAGCAGCGTTTCTTCGATTTGGGTGGTGGTCGCTAGCACCACGGTCGCCGTTGCTGGATCCTTCGTGTTCGGCATCTCGGTATGTAACTCGACTTGTTCGAATGCTGTCCGTGTCACCATTTTACATTCTCGAGTAGATTATATGCCACTAAAGAAGATCCAAGAACAATAATGTGTGACAATTCTTCCATTTAATTAGTGTTAGGTAGACATATGTCATACTATTGTTCTAGTTCAAATATTTCCATGGTCGGCAACTTAATTGTGACTCCTTATTTTGTAGGTGGGCTACTCTTCGCCATCTCAGAAGGGCATCATGCGGGATCTTCATCTTTCCTTAGCAGAGGTACTCATTTATACTATAACATTTTTATTTGTTCATCTTGGTGGTTGTGACCTGGTGGGTCAACTTGACACATCATCACTATAAGCATCTGCTCTTTTAACCATCATGCAGTATTCTGTCTTTGGCTCGATATTAACCATAGGAGCAATGCTGGGCGCTATTGTCAGCGGTACCATAGCAGATCGAGTTGGCCGAAGATGTGTAAGTTTCAATCCCATTTTCATCCTGCTAATTAAGCCATCTAACGAGCGTGTACTTGCCAAAACAAATCATTTATAGCCTCTCAAGTCTCAACTAACTGGCGTCATCTTGATGTGAAGGCAATGGCAATATCAGATGTGTTCTGCATTCTTGGATATCTCCTTATAGCCTTTTCTAAGGTCCCTCCCTCAGTACTCCATGTATCTCTACTTCAGTGTGCATTTCAGTACCTACTGTAACTTTGAAGGGAATAACACTCCTTAGTTCATCCTGTAATTTGTTTCCTTCTTTTCTGTATAATATTCTTCTCTAGAACTCTGTGTGGCTTGACCTTGGGAGGCTCTCAATTGGATGTGGAATTGGCCTTCTTTCCTATGTGGTGATTATAGCAAACAAACTCCATCTTGTTACTTTTTCCAACCAATTTTGTCTGAAAGTTGTGTTACCTGCACAGGTCCCAGTATATATATCAGAGATAACACCCAAGAATCTTAGAGGACGGTTCGCAGCCGTAAACCAGGTTTGTATCCAACCTGGGAGATTTCATTACTGGTTGTGCTTGTATACAGTATTATCTTAAGAAGGCAAGTATATCCATTTCTGCAGTTTATGATATGTTGTGGGGCATCGCTCGCGTATGCTCTGGGGACATGTATCACCTGGCGTACCTTGGCAATCGTAGGTACATTAATTTGTTTGAATTTACTTCCCTACCATTCATATAAGACTGAAACAAATATATTTCAAAATACGTTTGTTGTATGAGGATCCCTCATTGCACCAATTTTTACTGGTACTTGTTTCAGTCTAGCATATTGGCCTCAAAATGCATGCACTTGTATTTTTTAGAAAATAGAAATAAAATGCATATTGATATGGCTAGCTATTGCTCTTGTAGGAGTGACACCATGTTTACTGCAGCTGGCTGGCCTTCTTGTGATTCCCGAATCTCCCAGGTGGCTGGTAAGTAGGCTTTCCTTGTAGTGTTGGTACTTGACGAATCTCTTTCCTCCATCCACTTCCGTTCTTGGTTCTAGAACTACTTGTTTTCTCTCCTGTTTGCTCTGTTTTTTGGGTAGCTCTGTTTTCCGGCGTGTTTCCTGTTTTTTGCCTCTGGCTTTGTTTTCTTTCACTATTTTGCCTGTAAGGTCCCTTCTTCTAATACAAAAGACACATTTTTATGTGTGTTTGAGAAAAAAAACACATATATAGTAGTACTATGTGGCATTGACAAACTTAGCATTTTTATGATCATTGCTTGACATTCCATCAAGTTCAGATGCAAGGAAGCAGATTTTGGGGTAACAACAATTTCTATAAATATTCAGTTTGAGACCTAAATTCATTGCGTGCAGACAAATTGAAATAAGTGTGAAATCATCTTCTCACATTATTATAGCTGCTGTAAGACCTGTATTCATTAGATGGAGCCTACAGTTTTGCCCTTCTTTGATAGAAAACCATGCATTTCAGGCTAAGATCAGACACTCAGGTGCACTTGAGGAAGCGTTACAGAAGCTAAGGGGAAAAGAAACGGACATCTCTGAAGAGGCAGCCGATATCAAAGTATCAACTATTCAGTACTTGAGAGTTTAAATAGAATACCAACTTAGTCCTGCATTGCTCAAATGCCTAGCTTATTATATATGTTCAGGATTTCACGGAAAAGCTTCAGCAACTACCACAGTCAAAGATGTTGGACCTATTTCAGAAAGATTATATTCATGCTGTCACCGTAAGTATTCTAGTTATGCATTTCTAGCTAGAAAGGAGAAGCTTAATTATGTGTAATTTTATAAGATATCAAGTTTCTTTCAGGTTGGAGTTGGGCTAATGGTCCTTCAACAGTTTGGTGGAGTGAATGCAATCTGCTTCTACGCCAGTGAGATATTTGTTTCGGCTGGTAATGAGTTTTAGCAACCTGTTCCCTTAACTTTCTCATCCTTACTGCTTTTAGTTACTCAGCATATTTTTTACCATGTGTTACTTTTGGGTACTAACTATCCATGACACGAATCAGGTTTCTCGTCAGGGAACACTGGAATGCTCGCTATGGTTGCGGTTCAGGTATTTAATCATGGCTCTTATGCAGGTTTTTTTGCTTCACAGTTCTTACTGATTTTATGGTGTCCTTGTAGATTCCGATGACGGCACTTGGGGTGCTTCTGTTGGACAAGGCTGGAAGGAGGCCACTTCTAATGGTAAAAAAAGATCCACAGGTTTTTAGAAAATAAAAAATGATACACCTAGTAATGGATTCTAAGACAGTAATTTCCATGCTGCAATGCCCCAGGTCTGTGCAGCTGGGACATGCCTGGGTTGCCTACTAGTTGGCCTGTCATTCTTGTCCAAGGTTTGAATCTTCTGAAACTGATAGCATCCTTGTAAGAACGCCACACATGTGCTATTATATAATTTACTCTTTCTTGAACAGGAACATCATTGGGCGAAGGACCTCAATGTGGCATTGGCATTGACGGGGATTCTGGTATGTACCGCATCTTAGTTTTAACTTCTTTTTGAGCAATGTTGCCAGATGTCTACTCATTGTAAACATCTCTGTTGCTTTGGAAACCAAATCTTCAGTGGGTCTTTCTCACTGGGTATGGGAGGAATTCCATGGGTTATAATGTCAGAGGTGCCTTTTTCTGCCGTTAACAAACCATTAAAATAATTATTACTGTGCCCCAATGTATAATCGCGGTATGAATGAATTTGAACACAATCCGTTGCTGGACATGCAGATCTTCCCCATACACATGAAAGGGTCAGCAGGAAGCCTGGTGACCTTGGTGAGCTGGCTCGGCTCATGGATCGTCTCGTATGCCTTCAACTTCCTCCTGCTGTGGAGCTCCTACGGTAAATACAATTGTAGCATAGAAAATGGACCTTCTGATCAAAAGTATAGTCCTGGTTGACCAGAAGCTTTGCTGATGTTTTTGTTTTGTTTTGCCTGTACAACATCGACGGATTAATTTCAGGTACATTTTTCATGTTCGCGAGCATTTGCGGTCTGACTGTTGTATTTGTGGAGCGCCTGGTACCAGAGACTAAAGGAAGGACCCTGGAAGAGATTCAAGCGTCCATGAACTCGTCATTGACGCCAGTTTCTAATGGAATTAACCGACCTGTCTAAATTAATTACTTCCTCTGTTCCATAAGTACTGTCGTGGTTTTAGTTCAAATTTGAATTATTGTCGTGGTTTTAATCCAAATTTGAACTAAAACCACGACAATAATTATGCAACGGAGGGAGTACATGGCTTGGTTTCCCTTTTTGTGTTACGTTTCAGTATGTATCTGGGATATTGTGACTAGTGTGCTCTACAAATATATGGTGTCGTTACTTCTCAGACGACTGACAAATAACCTACAAAGAACATGGGATTTTTGCGGGGTGGTTTGATCTCTACTTGCCAAATGAGCCGAGCGAGCTTGATAAGGCTAGACTAGATGCCTAGCATTGATCTTGTAAACTGTGCAATAGTTAATCGAGATACAGAGGCCACAGTATTATTGCTATTTCTCTTTCCGAAGAAAATAATCTTTGGTTACTTTTGTGGCTTATTTTAATTGCAAACAGTGGCTGTTTTAAATGTTAGAAAAAGAAAAAGGAAAAAGGGGAAACTAGCTACTGTGCTAATGGGCTCTATCTGCTACAGTGAACGGCCCAGCCCACTACCAGGGCATTTTCCTTCAACCTCTATACAGAGGGAACAGAGGCGTGGTGGACGTGTGCCCGCCGTCCACGCCGACGATTGTTGCCGTGGCGGCCATCCGGAGCCTCCCTGGAGGTTAAGTGCATCCCCGCGACCCACTGAACGAAACCCTAGCCCATACATCTCTCTCCCTCGCCTCGCTCTCTTCGATCTGGAGCATACCCGAAGACGCATT
>NW_025235688.1:0-5938 GCF_018294505.1 Triticum aestivum | reverse complement strand
TTTTTCCCAAAAATCACATATATTGCAAAAAAATCTCTGTAAGTTTTTATCGCATTTGGACTCCGTTTCTTATGGATTTTCTGCAAAACAAAAAACATGCAACTAATAGGAACTGGCACTGGGCACTGGATCAATGTGTTAGTCCCAAAAATAGTATAAAAAGTTGCCAAAAGTATATGGAAGTTGTAGAATATTGGCATGAAACAATAAGAAATTATAGATACGACTGATATGTATCGGCATACCCAAGATTAATTCCTACTCGTCCTCGAGTAGGTAAATGATAAAAAAGATAATTTTTGATGTTGAATGCAATCTAGCATAATCTTGATCATATAATCTAATCATGGCATGAATATTAAGACTCGGGTGATTCAAAGCAATAGTTTATCATTTGACATAAAGACAATAATACTTCAAGCATACTAATAAAGCAATCATGTCTTCTCAAAATAACATGGCCAAATAAAGTTATCCCTAGAAGATCATATAGTGTGGCTATGCTCCATCTTCACCACACAAAGTATTTAAATCATGCACATCCCCGGTTTTAGCCAAGCTATTGTTTCAGACTTTAGTATTCTCAAACTTTTTCAACTTTCATGCAATACATGAGCATGAGCCATGGACATAGCACTATAGGTGGAATAGAATATGGTGGTTGTGGAGAAGACAAAAAGAAGGAGATAGTCTCACATCAACTAGGCTTATCAACAGGCTATGGAGATGCCCATCAATAGATATCAATGTGAGTGAGTTGGGATTGCCATGCAACGGATGCAGTAGAGCTATAAGTTTATGAAATCTCAAAAAGAAACTAAGTGGGTGTGCATCCAACTTGCTTTCTCATGAAGACCTAGGGAATTAGAGGAAGCCCATCGTTGGAATATACAAGCCAAGTTCTATAATGAAAATGTCCCACTAGTATATGAAAGTGACAACATAGGAGACTCTCTATCATGAATAACATGGTGCTACTTTGAAGCACAATTGTGGTAAAATTATACTAGCATTTCCCCTTCTCTCTTTTTCTCACATTTTTTTGTTTTCTTTGTTTTTTTTGGTTTTTATCTTTTTCTTGTTTCTCGTCCGGAGTCTCATCCCGACTTGTGGGGGAATCATAGTCTCCATCATCGTTTCCTCACTGGGACAATGCTCTAATAATGATGATCATCATACTTTTATTTACTTACAACTCAATATTACAACTCGATATCTGGAACAAAGTATGACTCTATATGAATGCCTTTGGCAGTGTACCAGCATGTGCAATGATCTAGCATAGCAAGGAAACGGACAAGCCATGGAAATATCATGCTAGCTATCTTAGGATCTTGCAAAGCAATATGACAATGAATGCTCAAGTCATGTATATGATGATGATGGAAGTTGCATGACAATATATCTCGGAATGGCCATGGAAATGCCATAATACGTAGGTATGGTGGATGTTTTTAGGAAGGGAATATGGTTTGTTTAATGCTCGGACAAAAGTTGCGTGGTACTAGACAAGCTAGCAATGGTGGAAGGTGAGAGTGCGTATAATCCATGTGCTCAACATTAGTCATAAAGAACTCACATACTTATTACAAAAGTCTCTTAGTCATCAAAACAAAGTACTACACACATGCTTCTAGGGGAAGGGTTGGTAGGAGTTAACTATTGTGCGATCCCTACCTCCACACAAAGGATTATAATCAAGAAAATAAATCATGCTCCGACTTCATTACATAACGGTTCACCATATGTGCATGCTACGGGAATCACAAACCTTAACACAAGTATTTCTACCAATCCACAATTACTCACTAGCATAGCTCTAATATCACCTTCTCTATATCGCAAAACTATTGCAAGGAATCACACATATCATATTCAGTGATCTACAAGTTTTATGTAGGATTTTATGACTAACCATGTGAATGACCAATTCATGTTGACTCTCTAAATAGATATAAGTGAAGCAAGAAAGTTTAATACTCTACAAAACATATGCCCGCGCTCTAACAAATATAAGTGAAGCAAAAGATCACCCTACAAATGGCGGCTTTCTATGTAAAGAGAATAAGGCAATCCAAACTTCAAATGATATAAGTGAAGTACATGAAGCATTCTATAAAGCCATACTCAAAAGATATCAATGAAGTGCAAATAGCATTCTATAAATCAACCAAGGACTATCTGATACCAGCATGGTGCATTACTAAAATAAAAATAAAAAGCACACAACGCTCCAAGATTTATGCATATCATGTGATGAATAAAAATATAGGTCTAAGTAAAATTACCGATGATCGTTAGAAGAAAGAGGGGGTGTCTTCCCGGGCTTCTACAAGCTTAGTTTCTTGGGAGTCCTTGAATATTACCTTGGGGTGCCTCAGGAATCCCCAAGCTTAGGCTCTTGCAACTCCTTATTCATTCATCGATCGTGATCTCACCCAAAACTTGAAAACTTCAATCACACAAAACTTAACAAAACCCTCGCGAGATCCGTTAGTATAATAAAACAAATTACCACTTTAAGTACTTGAGAACCCATTCATATTTTATTTTTTTTTCATTATAACTACTATACTATAACTTCACTATGGCTTCTACCATTGATAAAATCGATAGTTTCATCAAAACTAGGAAAACAATGCATCAAAAACAGAATCTACCTTAAACAGGACAGTTTGTAGCAATCTGAACATCTACCATACTTATATAACTCCAAATATTCTGATACAATAGGACAAAAAAAATTGTATAGAATTACTATGTAGAAAGTTTCATAAGTGTTTGACTTTTCAGTAAAAATTGTAAAATCACAGAATACAGCAAAAGTTTCTGTTTTTGCACTGCACAAACTAAACAAGCAATCTAATCATCCTAATGGTAAATGTTGGCACACTATTTTTATAGTATAGTGTATTTGTACAAGTGAATAATTATTTTTGTTGAAAAGTTTCCGTAATTCAAGATTTGCAAAGTTTCCATGGGCATGAACAAAGTTCAAGGAGCTCCCCCACTTCAATGGTGCTCGTCCTTCTTTCACTTCTCTTTTTAAAAATTTTAGGTTCCCAACTTTATTTTTTTGTTTTTAAACTTTTTCAAAGCACTCAACAGAAATAAATGACTCTCTAAAACTTCCGGGTTGTCTCCCTGGCAGGTCTTTCTTTAAAGCCATTAAGCTAGGCATATGGTGCTCAAGTAATGGATCCACCCGGATCCCAAGGTATATCAAAGCCAACTTTAATTAACAATGATTTGGGATTTAGTAGTGAGCATAAAGTAACATATATCATGCAACAATGAAGTCTAACTCTCTTCCTATGCAGCGGCATGTCATAAAAGAGCAATTCATGCATCTGTAGTAAAGATCAATACATAGCATAAACAATTTCTTGCAATTTTATCGTATTGCACTACTAGGAAAAGGGCTATAGATGAAATGGCCACTAATGGTGCACCAGACATGTGGTGCGCCACTACTATATAGCAGTGGCGCACCATGTGCTGGTGCACCATTAGTGTGAAAGACACTAATGGTGCACCAGACAAATGGTGCGCCACTAGTAACAATTTTTTTATTTTTATTTTTCCAAAGATAATAATGGCGCACCAGCGCATAGTGCGCCATTACTAGTTCTAATTAGTAATGGCGCACCAGCCACATAGTGCACCACTACTATTTTTTTTGCAAAACTACTAATGGCGCACCAGGGCATAGTGCGCCATTACTAGTTTAAACTAGTAATGGCGCACTGTGCCCTGGTGCGCCATTAGTATTTTTTTTACAAAACTACTAATGGCGCACCACTAGCAGGTGCACCATTAGTAACCAGGGTTACTAATGGCGCATTTGTAGGTGGTGCGCCATTAGTAACCTGGGACCAGCTAGATATTTTGGACAGCCACACCTACCCACTCAGTTTCCCCACTTCATTCTCTCCATCTCCTCCTCCAAACTTATCTCAGCTGCCTCCTCCTCCTCACCTCATTTGTACCATAGATTCATCCAAATTACGTGGTTAAATTACCTTTTTTGATAGGTAAGTAAGGGGGAAGCTATCTTTATGTTGTTCTCCCTCCAACAACGTGCACATGCACTTTTTATGGCCTAGCTATATCTATGTATGTTTGTGGTGTTGCATATGTTTGTGGTGTTCCATATATGTTTGTGTTTGCAGGTACCGGTATTTCAAATGCGATAGTTGCCAATATTTTGCCGGAATGTTGATTCATTTCCGTTTTGGCGAGAATTTTGGCACTATGCATTCTTTTTGGTCCTATTTTTAGGGAAAGTCATGCCAAATTTTTTCTTGGTTCTAAAATATCATTTTGCTCTACCCCGCAGGCGACCATGGTCCGCACGATGACCGAAGGCATCGTGAAAAGGTTTTTGAGCTCCGCGAAGGCCAAGATGCTTCAAAAGAACGAGACGGAGATAAGATGTCTGTGTCGAAGATGCAAGCTAAAGAGCCTTATTGCGGACCCGGATTCTGGCCAGGTGCGGGACCACCTGCTCTTGCGTGGTTTCATGGATGGCTATCGGTGGCAAGGTGATGAAGATGCCTATGAAGTCGTCCATGGGGGCCGGACAAGAAATGAGGAAGGGCAGCAAGACAACCACCGCGGCTCAGGCGGGCGAGAAGATGAAGAATCTCCAGGACATGATCACGATGGTGATGCTGTACACAATCATCATGTAGAAGATGCCGGACATGATGATGAGGAACATGCCAGAGCAGACGAAGGACATGATCATCAAGATGAAGATGCCGGCGGAGCAGGCGACGACGGACCATCGATGGGTTGGGTGCAGGATCCTCATATTCAAGAGCTGCTTCTCAAGCAGACGGATAACACAAGAGCTGCCGCCTGAGGGAAAGCCAAGATGGATCAACTAGAGATAGACGCGGTTACTCCACTGTATGAAGGATGCAGGCCCGAGGATACCCACCTGAAAGTAACGCTCATGGCTCTGGAGATGAAGGTAAAACACAAAATGACCGCCGCATGCTTCAACGAGAACATGTCATTCTGGCACGAACGTCTTCCCAAGGGGAACAACTGACCGACCAGTTTTGTGGAGGCAAAGAAAATTGTGTGTCCTTTGAATTTACCGCACGTGAAATACCATGTGTGCATGAACAATTGCATCATTTAGCGGGACGAGCACGCGGAGTCTACCATATGTCTGGTGTGCGGCGTCACTCGATACAAGAAGAGGAAGAAAGCTCCTCGAAAAGTGGTGTGGTACTTTCCGATCACTCCTCGTCTGCAGCGGTATTTCGCGGACCCTAAGGTAGCAAAGCTCCTGCATTGGCACGCGGATAGGGAGGAGAAGAAGCAAGAAGATGACGCAAATGATCCAGAGATAAATAAAAAAGACAAGATGCTGAGTCACCCTAAGGATGGGAGCCAGTGGAAAGCGTTGAACTTCGAACACCCAGAATTTGGGAAGGATCCAAGGAACATCATGCTGGGCGCGAGCACCGATAGAGTCAATCTGTTTGGCAGTCAGAGAAGCACACATAGCACCTGGCCTGTGTTTGTGTGGATGTACAACCTTCCCCCCTGGTTGTGCATGAAGAGGAAGTACATTCACATGAGTATGCTAATTGAAGGGCCAAAACAACCAGGGAACGACATCAATATGTATCTGGGGCTGCTGAAAGAGGAGCTAGACACGCTATGGAAAACGCCAGCAAATACGTGGGATGCCGCAGAGAAAGAATATTTCCCTATGAGAGCCGCACTGCTCACGACGGTGCACGACTATCTCGGTTATGGATATCTCGCGGGGCAGGTGGTCCACGGATTTTCTGGATGCGTCAGCTGCATGGATGACACAATGTATCGCCAGCTAGATAGAGATCCCGGGTCTTCAAAAACTATGTTCATGGGACATCGAAGGTGGCTTCGTGATGATAACCCATGGAGGAAACGCAAG
>NW_025235687.1:0-5938 GCF_018294505.1 Triticum aestivum | reverse complement strand
ATGGAGCTCCTCTTGGTTTTATTTATTTTAATAACAGAAAAAGTAGTTTTTTAATAAACATCGAGCCGCTCCATTTTTAGATTTGAACTTCTATGGTTTTTTAACCAAGAAAATATCCTTTTTATACATTCGTGTTGAGATGCTTTATGTTTTGTAGCTTGACCTTCTTGGGTCGGTAATAAACATTGGACCTCTTCGTCTTTTAAATTTGAACTTGTAGGTTTTCTCTAGAAACGGGGAAATCCTGCTTTTTTATAATTTTTGAAATGATCAATTTTTTAATTTGAACTTCTAGGTTTTTTTAGAAATGGGGGAATACCATTTTTTAATAAAAAAATTGAACTGCTCTTACTTTGATATTCCCAGGATGTTTTTAAAATTTGAAGTTATTGGCTTTTAATTTAAAAACGAAAAATCCATAGAATTTGTTTTTACAAACATATGAGTGTCACTTCTTTGTTTTCTCTTTTTTCTAAACTCTCCAATTTATTAACTTTCAAAGTCAACATTTTTCTCGGGGAGGCAAGTTTTCTTCTTGTTACATAAACATCTCTATGTTAATTCAATTTGAACTTCTTCGTTTAATTCTTATAGTAACGGGAAAAATATGTGAGTTTTTTCATAAAAGTTGAATAAGTCGACCATCAGGTTTTGTTGTTTTTGAACTTCAATTCATTTTAAAAAATTGATTAATTATATCTTTCCGACGAAGCTTTTGCTTCTCATTCGAACTTCACTGGTAAATTTTTCACTTTCAATGTTACTTGCTGACAATTTTTTTTGGAAGTTTTTAGTGCTTTTGACCTCCCCATCTTTTTAGACATGAACTTCAACTTCTTTGTTTTTTTCTAGTGTTTTCATTTTTCCAAACATCCCTATTTCACGTCTCCAAACAATCTTATTTTTTATTAAACATCTTTTGAAACTATGTTTTCCTGAATGCATGATTGCCAACACCATCGTGTGAACTCGGGACATCTTTTTTGAGTGGCTAGTTGGGTTTTGGTACTCCCATTAGATCAACAACACCCATCAATTGAAAAAAATAACTAGTGCACTTGTCCATAGAATGAAAGTAGCACTAGCAGTACCAACGTATGCTCTTTTTGGAAACAAATACACAAAATCATGCATGTTTTTACTCCACACATTTTTGGTCCTTATCTCTCCATCTCAATCTCCTAGAAGTAACGACCACCACACGTTTTATTCCTTGTTCTCTCTCCTCTCTATAAGTTTTCTCTATTCATTCATACGGAAGGTAGCAAGTGGATGCAGCAACCGAGCTACAAAAGTTCGTGCTCGATTTGGTTTTAGGCGCCCGACGGACCATGGCCAGACCAGCTCGAGGAGGATGCACTCGGGAGGAGCTTGGTCCAATCGACATGTACTCCCTGTAGGGCCTAGACTCGTTGTGCAGCTGGACGCAACGGCCTGACATCTTAGTGACCTGAACACGAAGGTGACCGACCTTGCAAGCGAAATTGCACTTCCACTTGGCAGGCGAGGCGGGCATGGAGTGGAACGATTATGCAGGGTGGAGATGGCTGTGCAGGCCGAGGAGGCCCTTGCTCAATGAGGCGGTGGCCTGTGTCCCCTCTAGATGAGGACGAATCTCTCAACCTGCTAATTTTGTATAGTCTGGCCTGCTACTTCTTCATAGTCCGACCTGCTATGCTCACCTTGGTGGGAGACCTCTGTCGGTGTCAAAACCGGCGGATCTCGGGTAGGGGGTCCCGAACTATGCGTCTAAGGCTAATGGTAACAGGAGGCAGGGGACACAATGTTTACCCAGATTCGGGCCCTCTCTATGGAGGTAATACCCTACTTCCTGCTTGATTGATCTTGATGATATGAGTATTACAAGAGTTAATCTACCACGAGATCATAGAGGCTAAACCCTAGAAGCTAGCCTGTGATTATGATTGTTGTTGTCCTACGGACTAAACCCTCCGGTTTATATAGACACCGGAGGGGGCTAGGGTTACACAGAGTTGGTTATAGAGAAAGGAATCTACATATTTGAATTGCCAAGCTTGCCTTCCACGCAAAGGAGAGTCCCACCCGGACACGGGACGAAGTCTTTAATCTTGTATCTTCATAGTCCAACAGTCCTGAATAAGCATAGTCCGGCTGTCTGAGGACCCCCTAATCCAGGACTCCCTCAGTAGCCCCTGAACCAGGCTTCAATGATGATGAGTCCGGCGCGCAGATTGTCTTCAGCATTTCAAGGTGGGTTCTTCTCCGAATTCTCCAGAGTACCTATTGTAACGAGCAGTGTCCGGCTTCCCATTTAATGTTGCACTCATCGGCTTCTGTACTTTAATAATGTCAGTCTCCACGTGTCGAGCGAATGCGAGGAGTCGGAGCATTTTTACACTTGCCACCCTGACCATGTAAATAATCGTCTATTATAGAGTTGGGGATCCTCAGATCCAAATCATACCATCTTCCCCAAGCGAGGATTCATTAGAGTGTGCCCGAAACCATCCCATCATGGCCGCCACCGCAGCTCTTCCTCTCGCCCCTATAGTGCCAAGCCACATAATTGGGAGAGGTCTACCGTGTCCCACGGCCAATTGGTGAAATTGCAGACCCAGGGGTTTCTTCCACCTGCATATCTTGTCCCCGTTCGAGCCGGATTAGCCACCTTTGACGGTGGGGGTAAGCGGAGAGTTTTCCCAACCCATCCTGGGGGAGCGAGTGTGCCTTGTCCCTTACTTGCTGAGGGGCATCGGATTTCCTATCCATTCGTTCCTCCGCGGGCTCCTGGAGTATTATGGCCTCCAGTTGCACAACTTCACCTTTGCCTCCATCCTACACATCGTAGGTTATGTCGCCCTTTGTGATTTATTTTTGGGTTGCGAAGCTCATTTCGAGCTATGGAAGAGGTTGTTCTAACTCGTCCCCCGCAATCAGGAGGGATCAATATTCCAAATGGGCGAAGCCGAAATATGGCGCATCGCTGGGACCGGATACCTGTCCGGCACTCCGAAGAAGACATTCGAAGATTAGCCTTCCGAGTGGTTTTATATAGAGGACGTATCCCTTCCAGACCCTATTCGAATCGGTCTTCCAGAGTTTACAAATGCTCCATTGAAGAAGTGCCATAGCTGGCGTCCCCGGAGCTCCCAGGAGGAAGATAGCAGAAAGGGCCTTCAATTGATGGGCATGATAAAACGCTTGCCAAATCTGGATTGACCATAATCAAGGTTATGTCAATATGCATAATCCGTGGGGTGCATCCACGCCAGTACCGGGGGCACCCCATGTGGCACTTCAACGGAGAAGACGATGCCACCCGCTGCGGTCGGAAAGGTCCGGACTCCGCCACCGCTCTGGCGAAAATATTGTCTGATTTATACAAAGGAGAAGAAGAGGAGTTCATCCGCATTAAGCCACAGGATGGATTTTCCATGTACAACCCCCCAAGCTGGGTGAGTCGCTATCTCTTACTCAACTCTATTCCTTCCCGTAGTCTTTCATTGTAAATTTTCACCTTGCTAGTCCATAACAGGAAATGCGGAAAGCCATGAGGGAGATCCAAAGACCGCCTCCACAGCCAGAGGACCACAACCGGGGCCTCGACCCCGGATCCGAAGAGGATCCGGACATATTTGTGGAGTTTGATGGCAGGGTATTTTACCATGTGAGCTATGACGGCACCTTGGTGGCCATCATCGCCGATTATCCTAGCCTCCTCCCGGCACGTCGTGTAAGTAAACAGGAGACGTATCTTTCGAAAAGGATTCCCTCTTTCCACCTTACCCACTGCACATATATTATGCTATAAAGGGAAAGCCATCGGTGCGCCATGCCGAACCCACGGCGACTCGCCAACAAGGGGCGCCCTAGCCAGGTAGGCTTAAAGGAAAGCGAATAGGGCAGATCCGCCATTGAAGAGGTACGATTTAAAACATGCTCCGTGATTGTCATCTTTAAAATATAACAATGTCCACTGTATCTTGGCAGAAAGAGTATCCGCCGAACTGTATCCAGGGATCCTTCCCATCACACCTCTACCATCCGGAATCCAGAACCGGCCTTGAGGGTGGAAGCTAATGCGGGGACAACACCGGACGGTCCTCCTATAAAGGATGCGGATAGAATATCCGCTATAAATTCCGAGGTGGAGAGCGCTATGAATCATCGGCGTCGGCGGGCTGCACTCCGCGACCCTAATTTTTTCGAAGAGGCTTTCAATACCTTCAACTCGGGAGACGCATACATCCGATCTGCTCAAGATGGGCTTGCTGGAGCCATAGACCAGTATTTAAAAGATATACGGGTAAGCAAAATCTGACAATTATGTATATCAGTAGCCCCTGAGACTTGAAACAGTTGGTACAACTGATTTAAGGATCATTGTATGAATAGGTTCTTACAGAGAAGAATACACATTTGTCTCAAGAGCTGGAGAAGTGTAAAGCCCGGTTAAGGGCCACAGCTGCCGGAATGTAGGAACCCAAGAAGGCTTCATTTGGTAATATTTTTCTCGATCGATAAAAAATGTAATTACGTGTACGATTTGGTATTCGGCATGTTTGCAGATCTAACAATAGATTCCGCAGGCAATCCCGGAGTGAATCCGGAGATCCTACAAAAGGATGAACAACAAGCTCAACAACAACTAGAGGCTAGCGAGCGTGTACTTACACGGGTCAGGCGAGAGAAAAAGATCTCCAGGATGCCAATACCCGGCTGGGCGTGCAATTGAAAGATGTTCGGGCCTAGCTTGCGGACTCCTTGAAGGAGAATAGGAGGCTCCAACGCGGCATTTTTAGTATGTGCTCAAATGAACTTTTATATAGTTTGGCAAATAAACAGGCTAACGGAGTTATGCCTGTAGGTATACCGACTGGTCGTCCCGAAGAGGAGATGCCCAGATCTTCAGGAGATTTTCTGCAATAGCTTTCGCAACTGCACAAACAAGTTTGGCAGGTGATGCAGGGTATTTCCATGGCCTTGTGGCCATCCGCCTCCCTGCCAGGATGCATGGGGGAGCTTGTACAACTGGTCAAGGGAGCGCGGCGGCGCTTCCGATTACGGAAGATATCTGCATGTCGACAAGGTGTGAGGGAAGCTTGGGCCATGGTAAAAACATGGTACACCAAGATCGATCTGAATCACATGGCCCTGGTCGGACCTGTAGGGTCATATGGGAAAGAGATTCCCGTTAGTCTGGTATATGACCGGGTAGGATTAGCCACAAAGTATTCCCAACATGATTGTTGGCTAGACAGCCTGTTGGATGGCATAGAAGAAGAAGTATGTGGGTCTAAGTGACTGTGTACTTCAATTGACATATTTTGTCTGTAGCCGGAGTGTAAATCATTTGTCATGGCGGTCCTTTTCGCTTCAGCCTCCGGACCCGACAGTCCGGAGTGTTTCCGAATACCCGCTCAGTTATGTAAACCGGGGTACGCGTGGAAACTAGGTGTAGGGGTCATAATTGCTTTAATAGACAAGTACCCAACTAGCTATGTTATATTACATGGATAGTAAGAAATATCTTCCAGGGAGAATAGTTCCATTGGGTCCCTTTCCCTGGGTACGCATGCATTAATGTGCATGTCCGAACTACGGGCAGAGACGCAGTATATGCAACATCTGGGGGTTTGTTAGGTAAGAAACATCTTTAATTCACCGACCGAATATTCCCTTAAGAACGCTAGCTTTCGGCTTCACCCAGTCTGAGGTACACGTCTGGAGTACCCGGCAGTAACAATCGCAGAGGTGCTCCCCTTATGCCCTAGCCAAACTAACGGGAACGTAGGGCATAAACACAGGAGCCAGGCAACCCAGCTTGGCCAAAACTTAAGTCATATAGATGCATATAATGGTGAAGAAAGGCACATATGGAAAAGCGACACATATGCAGTGGGCATCATTCGCGGAAGATAATTATATAAACCTTCTGTATAAGAAGCCCCCAGGT
>NW_025235686.1:0-5939 GCF_018294505.1 Triticum aestivum | reverse complement strand
TTTTTCCCAAAAATCACATATATTGCAAAAAAATCTCTGTAAGTTTTTATCGCATTTGGACTCCGTTTCTTATGGATTTTCTGCAAAACAAAAAACATGCAACTAATAGGAACTGGCACTGGGCACTGGATCAATGTGTTAGTCCCAAAAATAGTATAAAAAGTTGCCAAAAGTATATGGAAGTTGTAGAATATTGGCATGAAACAATAAGAAATTATAGATACGACTGATATGTATCGGCATACCCAAGATTAATTCCTACTCGTCCTCGAGTAGGTAAATGATAAAAAAGATAATTTTTGATGTTGAATGCAATCTAGCATAATCTTGATCATATAATCTAATCATGGCATGAATATTAAGACTCGGGTGATTCAAAGCAATAGTTTATCATTTGACATAAAGACAATAATACTTCAAGCATACTAATAAAGCAATCATGTCTTCTCAAAATAACATGGCCAAATAAAGTTATCCCTAGAAGATCATATAGTGTGGCTATGCTCCATCTTCACCACACAAAGTATTTAAATCATGCACATCCCCGGTTTTAGCCAAGCTATTGTTTCAGACTTTAGTATTCTCAAACTTTTTCAACTTTCATGCAATACATGAGCATGAGCCATGGACATAGCACTATAGGTGGAATAGAATATGGTGGTTGTGGAGAAGACAAAAAGAAGGAGATAGTCTCACATCAACTAGGCTTATCAACAGGCTATGGAGATGCCCATCAATAGATATCAATGTGAGTGAGTTGGGATTGCCATGCAACGGATGCAGTAGAGCTATAAGTTTATGAAATCTCAAAAAGAAACTAAGTGGGTGTGCATCCAACTTGCTTTCTCATGAAGACCTAGGGAATTAGAGGAAGCCCATCGTTGGAATATACAAGCCAAGTTCTATAATGAAAATGTCCCACTAGTATATGAAAGTGACAACATAGGAGACTCTCTATCATGAATAACATGGTGCTACTTTGAAGCACAATTGTGGTAAAATTATACTAGCATTTCCCCTTCTCTCTTTTTCTCACATTTTTTTGTTTTCTTTGTTTTTTTTGGTTTTTATCTTTTTCTTGTTTCTCGTCCGGAGTCTCATCCCGACTTGTGGGGGAATCATAGTCTCCATCATCGTTTCCTCACTGGGACAATGCTCTAATAATGATGATCATCATACTTTTATTTACTTACAACTCAATATTACAACTCGATATCTGGAACAAAGTATGACTCTATATGAATGCCTTTGGCAGTGTACCAGCATGTGCAATGATCTAGCATAGCAAGGAAACGGACAAGCCATGGAAATATCATGCTAGCTATCTTAGGATCTTGCAAAGCAATATGACAATGAATGCTCAAGTCATGTATATGATGATGATGGAAGTTGCATGACAATATATCTCGGAATGGCCATGGAAATGCCATAATACGTAGGTATGGTGGATGTTTTTAGGAAGGGAATATGGTTTGTTTAATGCTCGGACAAAAGTTGCGTGGTACTAGACAAGCTAGCAATGGTGGAAGGTGAGAGTGCGTATAATCCATGTGCTCAACATTAGTCATAAAGAACTCACATACTTATTACAAAAGTCTCTTAGTCATCAAAACAAAGTACTACACACATGCTTCTAGGGGAAGGGTTGGTAGGAGTTAACTATTGTGCGATCCCTACCTCCACACAAAGGATTATAATCAAGAAAATAAATCATGCTCCGACTTCATTACATAACGGTTCACCATATGTGCATGCTACGGGAATCACAAACCTTAACACAAGTATTTCTACCAATCCACAATTACTCACTAGCATAGCTCTAATATCACCTTCTCTATATCGCAAAACTATTGCAAGGAATCACACATATCATATTCAGTGATCTACAAGTTTTATGTAGGATTTTATGACTAACCATGTGAATGACCAATTCATGTTGACTCTCTAAATAGATATAAGTGAAGCAAGAAAGTTTAATACTCTACAAAACATATGCCCGCGCTCTAACAAATATAAGTGAAGCAAAAGATCACCCTACAAATGGCGGCTTTCTATGTAAAGAGAATAAGGCAATCCAAACTTCAAATGATATAAGTGAAGTACATGAAGCATTCTATAAAGCCATACTCAAAAGATATCAATGAAGTGCAAATAGCATTCTATAAATCAACCAAGGACTATCTGATACCAGCATGGTGCATTACTAAAATAAAAATAAAAAGCACACAACGCTCCAAGATTTATGCATATCATGTGATGAATAAAAATATAGGTCTAAGTAAAATTACCGATGATCGTTAGAAGAAAGAGGGGGTGTCTTCCCGGGCTTCTACAAGCTTAGTTTCTTGGGAGTCCTTGAATATTACCTTGGGGTGCCTCAGGAATCCCCAAGCTTAGGCTCTTGCAACTCCTTATTCATTCATCGATCGTGATCTCACCCAAAACTTGAAAACTTCAATCACACAAAACTTAACAAAACCCTCGCGAGATCCGTTAGTATAATAAAACAAATTACCACTTTAAGTACTTGAGAACCCATTCATATTTTATTTTTTTTTCATTATAACTACTATACTATAACTTCACTATGGCTTCTACCATTGATAAAATCGATAGTTTCATCAAAACTAGGAAAACAATGCATCAAAAACAGAATCTACCTTAAACAGGACAGTTTGTAGCAATCTGAACATCTACCATACTTATATAACTCCAAATATTCTGATACAATAGGACAAAAAAAAATTGTATAGAATTACTATGTAGAAAGTTTCATAAGTGTTTGACTTTTCAGTAAAAATTGTAAAATCACAGAATACAGCAAAAGTTTCTGTTTTTGCACTGCACAAACTAAACAAGCAATCTAATCATCCTAATGGTAAATGTTGGCACACTATTTTTATAGTATAGTGTATTTGTACAAGTGAATAATTATTTTTGTTGAAAAGTTTCCGTAATTCAAGATTTGCAAAGTTTCCATGGGCATGAACAAAGTTCAAGGAGCTCCCCCACTTCAATGGTGCTCGTCCTTCTTTCACTTCTCTTTTTAAAAAGTTTAGGTTCCCAACTTTATTTTTTTGTTTTTAAACTTTTTCAAAGCACTCAACAGAAATAAATGACTCTCTAAAACTTCCGGGTTGTCTCCCTGGCAGGTCTTTCTTTAAAGCCATTAAGCTAGGCATATGGTGCTCAAGTAATGGATCCACCCGGATCCCAAGGTATATCAAAGCCAACTTTAATTAACAATGATTTGGGATTTAGTAGTGAGCATAAAGTAACATATATCATGCAACAATGAAGTCTAACTCTCTTCCTATGCAGCGGCATGTCATAAAAGAGCAATTCATGCATCTGTAGTAAAGATCAATACATAGCATAAACAATTTCTTGCAATTTTATCGTATTGCACTACTAGGAAAAGGGCTATAGATGAAATGGCCACTAATGGTGCACCAGACATGTGGTGCGCCACTACTATATAGCAGTGGCGCACCATGTGCTGGTGCACCATTAGTGTGAAAGACACTAATGGTGCACCAGACAAATGGTGCGCCACTAGTAACAATTTTTTTATTTTTATTTTTCCAAAGATAATAATGGCGCACCAGCGCATAGTGCGCCATTACTAGTTCTAATTAGTAATGGCGCACCAGCCACATAGTGCACCACTACTATTTTTTTTGCAAAACTACTAATGGCGCACCAGGGCATAGTGCGCCATTACTAGTTTAAACTAGTAATGGCGCACTGTGCCCTGGTGCGCCATTAGTATTTTTTTTACAAAACTACTAATGGCGCACCACTAGCAGGTGCACCATTAGTAACCAGGGTTACTAATGGCGCATTTGTAGGTGGTGCGCCATTAGTAACCTGGGACCAGCTAGATATTTTGGACAGCCACACCTACCCACTCAGTTTCCCCACTTCATTCTCTCCATCTCCTCCTCCAAACTTATCTCAGCTGCCTCCTCCTCCTCACCTCATTTGTACCATAGATTCATCCAAATTACGTGGTTAAATTACCTTTTTTGATAGGTAAGTAAGGGGGAAGCTATCTTTATGTTGTTCTCCCTCCAACAACGTGCACATGCACTTTTTATGGCCTAGCTATATCTATGTATGTTTGTGGTGTTGCATATGTTTGTGGTGTTCCATATATGTTTGTGTTTGCAGGTACCGGTATTTCAAATGCGATAGTTGCCAATATTTTGCCGGAATGTTGATTCATTTCCGTTTTGGCGAGAATTTTGGCACTATGCATTCTTTTTGGTCCTATTTTTAGGGAAAGTCATGCCAAATTTTTTCTTGGTTCTAAAATATCATTTTGCTCTACCCCGCAGGCGACCATGGTCCGCACGATGACCGAAGGCATCGTGAAAAGGTTTTTGAGCTCCGCGAAGGCCAAGATGCTTCAAAAGAACGAGACGGAGATAAGATGTCTGTGTCGAAGATGCAAGCTAAAGAGCCTTATTGCGGACCCGGATTCTGGCCAGGTGCGGGACCACCTGCTCTTGCGTGGTTTCATGGATGGCTATCGGTGGCAAGGTGATGAAGATGCCTATGAAGTCGTCCATGGGGGCCGGACAAGAAATGAGGAAGGGCAGCAAGACAACCACCGCGGCTCAGGCGGGCGAGAAGATGAAGAATCTCCAGGACATGATCACGATGGTGATGCTGTACACAATCATCATGTAGAAGATGCCGGACATGATGATGAGGAACATGCCAGAGCAGACGAAGGACATGATCATCAAGATGAAGATGCCGGCGGAGCAGGCGACGACGGACCATCGATGGGTTGGGTGCAGGATCCTCATATTCAAGAGCTGCTTCTCAAGCAGACGGATAACACAAGAGCTGCCGCCTGAGGGAAAGCCAAGATGGATCAACTAGAGATAGACGCGGTTACTCCACTGTATGAAGGATGCAGGCCCGAGGATACCCACCTGAAAGTAACGCTCATGGCTCTGGAGATGAAGGTAAAACACAAAATGACCGCCGCATGCTTCAACGAGAACATGTCATTCTGGCACGAACGTCTTCCCAAGGGGAACAACTGACCGACCAGTTTTGTGGAGGCAAAGAAAATTGTGTGTCCTTTGAATTTACCGCACGTGAAATACCATGTGTGCATGAACAATTGCATCATTTAGCGGGACGAGCACGCGGAGTCTACCATATGTCTGGTGTGCGGCGTCACTCGATACAAGAAGAGGAAGAAAGCTCCTCGAAAAGTGGTGTGGTACTTTCCGATCACTCCTCGTCTGCAGCGGTATTTCGCGGACCCTAAGGTAGCAAAGCTCCTGCATTGGCACGCGGATAGGGAGGAGAAGAAGCAAGAAGATGACGCAAATGATCCAGAGATAAATAAAAAAGACAAGATGCTGAGTCACCCTAAGGATGGGAGCCAGTGGAAAGCGTTGAACTTCGAACACCCAGAATTTGGGAAGGATCCAAGGAACATCATGCTGGGCGCGAGCACCGATAGAGTCAATCTGTTTGGCAGTCAGAGAAGCACACATAGCACCTGGCCTGTGTTTGTGTGGATGTACAACCTTCCCCCCTGGTTGTGCATGAAGAGGAAGTACATTCACATGAGTATGCTAATTGAAGGGCCAAAACAACCAGGGAACGACATCAATATGTATCTGGGGCTGCTGAAAGAGGAGCTAGACACGCTATGGAAAACGCCAGCAAATACGTGGGATGCCGCAGAGAAAGAATATTTCCCTATGAGAGCCGCACTGCTCACGACGGTGCACGACTATCTCGGTTATGGATATCTCGCGGGGCAGGTGGTCCACGGATTTTCTGGATGCGTCAGCTGCATGGATGACACAATGTATCGCCAGCTAGATAGAGATCCCGGGTCTTCAAAAACTATGTTCATGGGACATCGAAGGTGGCTTCGTGATGATAACCCATGGAGGAAACGCAAG
>NW_025235685.1:0-5939 GCF_018294505.1 Triticum aestivum | reverse complement strand
TGTGGTCTATGTATTCACACGTGTATTACGATTTCCGGATAATACAGTTATAGCATGAATAAAAGACAATTATCATGAACAAGGAAATATAATAATAATACTTTTATTATTGCCTCTAGGGCATATTTCCAACAGTCTCCCACTTGCACTAGAGTCAATAATCTAGTTCACATCGTCATGTGATTAACACTCACAGGTCACATCGCCATGTGACTAATACCCAAGAGTTTACTAGAGTCAGTAGTCTAGTTCACATCACTATGTGATTAACACTCAATGAGTTTTATGTTTGATCATGTTGCTTGTGAGAGAGGTTTTAGTCAACGGGTCTGAACCTTTCAGATCCGTGTGTGCTTTACAAATCTCTATGTCATCTCCTAGATGCAGCTACCACGCTCTATTTGGAGCTATTCCAAATAACTGTTCTACTTGGAGCTATTCAAAATTGTTGCTCCATTATATGTATCCGGTCTCTCTACTCAGAGCTATCCGGATAGGTGTCAAGCTTGCATCGTCATAACCCTTTATGACGAACTCTTTTACCACCTCCATAATTGAGAAAAATTCCTTAGTCCATTAGTTACTAAGGATAACTTTGACCGCTGTCCTGTGAGCCATTCTTGGATCACTCTTGTACCCCTTGACTGACTCATGGCAAGGCACACTTCAGGTGCGGTACACAACATAGCATACTGAAGAGCCTACGTCTTAAGCATAGGGGACGACCTTCGTCCTTTCTCTCTATTCTGCCGTGGTCGAGCTTTAAGTCTTAACTTCGTACCTTACAACTCAGGCAAGAACTCCTTCTTTGACTGGTCCATCTTAAACACCTTCAAGATCATGTCAAGGTATGTGCTCATTTGAAAGTACCATTAAGCGTTTTGATCTATCCTTATAGATCTTGATGCTCAATGCTCAAGTAGCTTAATCCAGGTTTTCTATTGAAAAACACATTTCAAATAACCCTATATGCTTTCCAGAAATTCTACATCATTTCTGATCATCAATATGTCAACAACATATACTCATCAGAAATTCTATAGTGCTCCCACTCACTTCTTTGGAAATACAAGTTTCTTATAAACTTTGTATAAATCCAAAATATTTGATCATCTCATCAAAGCGTACATTCCAACTCCGAGATGCTTACTCCAGTCCTTAAAAGGATCGCTGGAGCTAGCATACCTTTTAGCATCCTTAGGATCGAAAAAACTTTTCTGATTGTATTGCATACAACCTTTCCTTACGAAAACTGGTAAGGAAACTTGTCTTGACATCCATCTGCCAGATTTCATAAATGCAGCTAATGCTAACATGATTCCGACGGACTTTAAGCATCACTACGAGTGAGAAAATCTCATCGTAGTCAACTCCTTGAACTTGTCGGAAAACACTTCGCCACAAGTCGAGCTTCATAGATGGTGACATTACCATCCACGTCCGTCTTCTTCTTAAAAGATCCATTTATCTCAATGGATTGCCGATCATCGGGCAAGTCCATCAAAGTTCATGCTTTGTTCTGATATATGGATACTATCTCGGATTTCATGGCTTCTAACCATTTGTCGGAATTCGGGCCCACCATCGCTTCTCCATAGCTCGTAGGTTCATTGTTGTCCAGCAACATGACTTTCAAGACAGGATTACCGTACCACTCTGAAGTAGTACGTATCCTTGTCACCCTACGAGGTACGGCAGTGATTTGATCCGAAACTTCATGATCAATATCATAAGCTTCCACTTCAATTGGTGTAGGTGCCACGGGAACAACTTCCTGTGCCCTGCTACACACTGGTTGAAGTGATGGTTCAATAACCTCATCAAGTCTCCACCATCCTCCCACTCAACTCTTTCGAGAGAAACCTTTCCTCGAGAAAGGACCCGATTCTAGAAACAATCCCTTATTGCTTTCGGATCTGAATTAGGAGGTATACCCAACTGTTTTGGGTTTCCTATGAAGATGCATTTTATCCGCTTTGGGTTCGAGCTTAATCCTGAAACTTTTTCACATAAGCGTCGCAGCCCCAAACCTTTAAGAAACGACAACTTAGGTTTCTCTAAACCATAATTCATACGGTGTCATCTCATCAGAATTACGTGGTGCCCTATTTAAAGTGAATGTGGTTGTCTCTAATGCCTAACCCATGAACGATAGTGGTAATTCGATAAGAGACATCATGGTACGCACCATATCCAATAGGGTGCAACTATGATGTTCGGACACACCATCACACTATGGTGTTCCAGGTGGTATTAATTATGAAAAAATTTCCACAATGTCTTAATTGTGTGCCAAAACTCGTAACTCAGATATTCATCTCTATGACCGTATCATAGACATTTTATCCTCTTGTCATAATGATCTTCTACTTCACTCTGAAATTACTTGAACCATTCAATAATTCAGACTTGTGTTTCATCAAGTAAATATTCTCAACATCTACTCGAATCATCTGTGAAGTAAGAACATAACGATATTCACTGCATGCCTCAGCACTCATTGGACTGCACACATCAAAATGTGTTACTTCCTACAAGTTGCTATCTTGTTCCATCTTACTGAAACCGAGGCTTTTCAGTCATCTTGCCCATGTGGTATGATTTGCATATCTCAAGTGATTCAAAATCAAGTGAGTTCAAACGGTCCATTTGCATGGAGTTTCTTCATGCATATATACCAATAGACATGGTTCGCATGTCTCAAACTTTTCAAAACGAGTGAGTCCAAAGATCCATCAACATGGAGCTTCTTCATGCGTTTTATACCATCATGACTTACATGGCAGTGCCACAAGTAAGTGGTACTATCATTTCTATCTTATATCTTTTGGCATGAAAATGTGTATCACTACGATCGAGATTCAATAAACCATTCATTTTAGGTGTAAGACCATTGAAGGTATTATTCAAATAAACAGAGTAACCATTATTCTCCTTAAATGAATAACCGTATTGCGATAGACATAATCCAATCATGTCTATGCTCAACGCAAACACCAATCTCGGTGGTAGAGGGAGCGTGCGATGCTTGATCATATCAAACTTGGAAACACTTCCAACACATATCGTCAGCTCACCTTTAGCTAGTCTCCATTTATTCCGTAGCTTTTATTTCGAGTTACTAACACTTAGCAACCGAACCGGTATCTAATACCCTGGTGCTACTAGGATTACTAGTAAAGTACACATTAACATAATGTATATCCAATATACTTCTATCGACCTTGCCAGCCTTCTTATCTACCAAGTATCTAGGGTAATTCTGCTCCAGTGGTTGTTCCTCTTATTATAGAAGCACTTAGTCTCGGGTTTGGGTTCAACCTCGGGTTTCTTCATTGGTGCAGCAGCTGATTTGCCGTTTCATGAAGTATCCCTTCTTTCCCTTGCCCTTCTTGAAACTAGTGGTTTCATCAACCATCAACAATTGATGCTCCTTCTTGATTTCTACTTTCGCGACGTCAAACAACGCGAATACCTCAAGGATCATCATCTCTATCCTTGATATGTTATAGTTCATCATGAAGCTCTAGCAGCTTGGTGGCAATGACTTTGGGGAAACATCACTCTCTCATCTGGAAGATCAACTCCCACTCGATTCAAGTGATTGTTGTACTCAGACAATCTGAGCACAAGCTCAACGATTGGGCTTTTCTCCCTTAGTTTGCAGGCTAAGAAAATCGTCGGAGGTCTTATACCTCTTGACATGGGCACGAGCCTGAAATCCCAATTTCAGCCCTCAAAAACATCTCATATGTTTCGCGATGTTTCAAAACATCTTTGGTGCCTCAATTCTAAACCGTTTAACTGAACTATCACGTAGTTATCAAGACGTGTATGTCCGATGTTCACAACATCCACAATCGACGTTTGGGGTTCAGCACACTGAGCAGTGCATTAAGGACATAAGCGTTCTACTGTCCGCATAATCGCTACTGTCAACTTTCAACTATATTTTCTCTAGGAACATATCTAAAACAGTAGAACTAAAGCGCGAGCTACGACATAATTTGCAAAATCCTTTTGACTATGTTCAGGATAATTAAGTTCATCTTATGAACTCCCACTCAGATAGACATCCCTCTGGTCATCTAAGTGATCACATGATCCGAGTCAACTAGGCCGTGTCCGATCATCACGTGAGACGGACTAGTTAACGTCGGTGAACATCTTCATGTTGATCGTATCTACTATACGACTCATGCTCGACCTTTCGGTCTCCGTGTTCCGAGGCCATGTCTGCACATGCTAGGCTCGTCAAGTTAACCCTAAGTGTTTTCGCTGTGTAAAACTGTCTTACACCCATTGTATGTGAACGTAAGAATCCATCACACCCGATTATCACGTGGTGCTTAGAAGCGATGAACTGTAGCAACGGTGCACAGTTAGGGGAGAACACTTCTTGAAATTTTGTAAGGGATCATCTTATTTACTACCGTCGTCCTAAGCAAACAAGATGCATAAACATGATAAACATCACATGCAATCAAATAGAGTAGTGACATGATATGGCCAATATCATATAGCTCCTTTGATCTTCATCTTCGGGGCTCCATGATCATCTTGTCACCGGCATGACACCATGATCTCCATCATCATGATCTCCATCATCGTGTCTTCATGAAGTTGTCACGCCAACGACTACTTCTACTTCTATGACTAACGCGTTTAGCAATAAAGTAAAGTAGTTTACATGGCGTTCTTCAATGACACGCAGGTCATACAATAAATAAAGACAACTCCTATGGCTCCTGCCGGTTGTCATACTCATCGACATGCAAGTCGTGAATCCTATTACAAGAACATGATCAATCTCATACATCACATATATCATTCATCACATCCTTTTGGCCATATCACATCACATAGCATACCCTGCAAAAACAAGTTAGTCGTCCTCTAATTGTTGTTTGCATGTTTTACGTGGCTGCTATGGGTTTCTAGCAAGAACGTTTCTTACCTACGCAAAACCACAACGTGATATGCCAATTGCTATTTACCCTTCATAAGGACCCTTTTCATCGAATCCGTTCCGACTAAAGTGGGAGAGACTGGCACCCGCTAGCCACCTTATGCACCAAGTGCATGTCAATCGGTGGAACCTGTCTCACGTAAGAGTACGTGTAAGGTCGGTCCGGGCCGCTTCATCCCACAATACCGTCGAAACAAGATTGGACTAGTAACGGTAAGCATATTGAACAACATCAATGCCCACAACTACTTTGTGTTCTACTCGTGCAAAGAATCTACGCAATAGACCTAGCTCATGATGCCACTGTTGGGGAACGTAGCAGAAATTCAAAAATTTTCCTACGTAACACCAAGATCTATCTATGGAGAGACCAGCAACGAGTAGAAAGGAGAGAGGAGAGTGCATCTACATACCCTTGTAGATCGCTAAGCGGAATCGTTCAAGTGAACGGGGTTGATGGAGTCGTACTCGTCGTGATTCAGATCACCGATGATCCTAGTGCCGAACGGACGGCACCTCCGCGTTCAACACACGTACAGCTCGACGATGTCTCCCACGCCTTGATCCAGCAAGGAGAGAGGGAGAGGTTGAGGAAGACTCCATCCAGCAGCAGCACAACGGCGTGGTGATGATGGAGGAGCGTGGCAATCCTGCAGGGCTTCGCCAAGCACCTACGGGAGAGGAGGAGGTGTCACGGGAGGGAGGGAGGCGCCAAGGGCTCAGGTCTAGATGCCCTCCCTTCCCTCCACTATATATAGGGGCAGGGGAGAGGGGGGAGGCGCAGCCTTGCCCCCTACTCCAAGAAAGGGGTGCGGCCAAGAGGGGGGGAGGAGTCCATCCTCCCCAAGGCACCTCGGAGGTGCCTTCCCCTTCGAGGACTCTTCCCTCTAGGGTTCCCTAGGCGCATGGGCCTCTTGGGGCTGGTGCCCTTGGCCCATGTAGGCCAAGGCGCACCCCCTACAGCCCATGT
>NW_025235684.1:0-5940 GCF_018294505.1 Triticum aestivum | reverse complement strand
AAACACCCGCAGCAAAAGAAGAAACACAGGAGCAAAAGAAGAAGGAAGATTATCACCCAAAAAAAAGGAAGACGCACACACAAGTCTGGGGCGCTGCTCTCACTACATGAAGGGTTGCTGGCCGCGGAGTCGTAACTGCTTCTTCATCGACTCCACGACCTCCATCTCCTTGCGCGTCTCCTCCGCCATCTTCTTCATTGTGTCCATGCCGTGGGATTTCTGGACGCGAGCCTTCATCATCTGTTCCACGGCCGCATTACGTATCTTGACAGCAGTCGGGTGCTCGATGCGGAGTTTCGCCAACTCCTCCTTCTGTTCTATGACGAGGGTCTGCAGCATCTTCATCGAGGAACTACTATTCTCATGCAGCTTCTTCCAGCCGACGTTCTCCTCCTTCAGCAGGTCGAGCTCGTGGCAGAGCTTCGCCTTGTCCTCCTGAAGTTGCAGGATTTTGCTGGTCGCCTTCTTCTCCGAGGCAATGCTCTTCTTCAGCAGCATCACCAAGCCGGCGGTCAACTCCCCCTACTCATTGAGCTCAGCGGGCATGTCGTCGAGGCTCTCCTTCGGCAGCTCCACCAAGCCGTGGATGAACTCCTTCTGCTTATTGAGGTGCTTATTGAGCTGATCGGGCATGCCGTCGAGGGATAACGACTCCAGCGCCGCCAGCTCGGTATGTTCGCCTCCGCGGCTAGGGCGCTCCTGGGAGCCATCGCCTGCCCGTGAGAGATCTTTTGAGGTCTCTGCGTGGTGGCGAGCCCTCTCTTTTTTTCCGCAGCCTTGGTTGCCGCTCCCTTGTTACGAGTAGTTCTCGACCTAGAGCTCTGCACACCGGCCATGGCAAGGACAGACGAAGGAGGACTTATGAGGAGGAAGGTAGAGTAATTTTCGGTTAGGTAGTTCCCCTTTTTATAACCTAAGTACTAGCACTAGTACTAAAACCTTCATAGTGGGAACACGTTCAAGTTTGGTACGTACTGGTAGGTGTGAGCAGGCTTGCACTTAATTGTAGCACTAGTACTTTGGAATGTGATGGGAACAAGGTAAAGATTAACTAATGGTTTTGGTTTCGAGGCCCGAAACGGTTCCTGATGAGTTTAGTGGAACATAAATTTCAAGTACTCCCGATGAGTTTAGTAGAACATAAATTGGTTAACAAAAAAATATCATTCAAAAATAGAACATTTGAAGTTTGTAATGATGTATTTTTCGTAATGTATGTCTCTTATTAAGTTGGTCAAATTAACGACCTAGGTACACGTGCAAGACTTGTAAACTGAGATAGAGGGAGTACTACACTGCTCAAATGCGGTCGCACAAGTCAGTGATGTAACTTGGCGTACATGTCAGACCAAGGCGATGCGTGTCCCTTCTGTGAGACGCGGGTCCGACCGACCGTCTGTTGGTGCGACCGACTGTAAAGTACTTACGCGATGGAGACTTCTGGTTGTGGCTTCGGTTGATTTTCATGACCAAGCATTCTAAAACTAGTGATAAATCAATTACCATCTTTTTCCAAACGACCAAGTATTTTTTACAGGAAAACGATACTCCCTCCGCTCCTAAATATAGGGCGTATAGTTTTTGGCACGGAAATTAAAGAACACACATGGAGGGAAAATTTCACAAGTTTTGGGCGAGATTACACCTAACTAATTGACATTAGAAAATAGAGGAGCTTGCCTGGTATAAGAAAATGTATTCAAATCCCTAAAAAATTATCCAAATGAGCGGTGCAACGTAATACACCTTATATTTTGGATTTTTTTCTGAAAAATCTATACACCTTATATCAAGGAATGGAGGGAGTACATATAGATGGAGTGATTGTCAAGGTTGCAAACCGACATGGCGTTGCAAGTTCACTGCAGCAGCAACCGACTAGGTCACTGCATCGCTAGCGGGAAGGAGGGCAGCTCACCTCGTCTACGATGCATGCCCAGCAGCGCCGCCGCAACTGGTCCCGGGATTTGGCTTCTCCTACCGCCCATTTGAACAGGTGCACCGGTTGCTCATGCCATTGCGCAGGCATGCGTGTTCTTTCCTCCGCAGTCGACTCCGTGAATATGATCTCTGCCATTAGCCCTAGCTCAAAATCAACGTGACGCTGCCAGATGCTGACATCCCTCAGCATCTCTCCCCTGAGATCGACTTGCACCTCCACCTTGTGCTGCGCCAGGCGCAGCTCCTTGGAACTTCTCTCCAATCAATGCGACGCTTCCACGATCCGATTTGCCCTTGCTGCCCACCACCTGAAACGCAGCCCTGGCATGTCCTTCGGCGCCACCGATCTGTGATTCCAGAGCAATGGATCCCCTCTAAAACACATGTGTGTTTCGCTCAAAGGCGGCAGTGCTGCGGGCCACAGCGAGAGGGTAGCCCGCGGGATCCTGGGATCTAAGGGATTATCCATGGCGGGATCCTCCATGGCGGGATCCGGTGGGTGAGGCGGGGAGGCGAGCCTAGGTGCTGGGAGAGCCCTACGAGGCTAAGATAAAGATAGTACTACTCCACTCCGTCCATATTTGAATACAAAGGCCACCAACAGTAGCCCTGGCAAAAATTGATCATGCTGCATGCGTCCTGGTTTATTGCCCCCCTTTTTTGTGCCACTTTTTTTTGACCTGCATAAATATTATGTTACTTACAAATATGGTCAAAAATTGGCACAAAATACGAAGGAGACCGATGGAAGTACTGGCACCCCATGATTTAACTACTCGCATGCGCACAGTGGAGTAGTAATATCTTTCTTCCACCCTCCCGTCCACTCAATTTGCATGCGCTGTATTAATGGACCATCAATGAAATGAAGGACTTTACACGCATCAAATTATCAAATGGGGTGGATCTTCGTACAAAAATGCGTCACCTCGTGTACCCACGTGTGCGTGTGAGGGAATGAGTGCATGCATGGCGTGCGTGCACATCTTCGCTTCGTGCATGTACCGCCAGTGTGGCTCAGAGAGGACGAGTACATTCTTCTGGAAGCAGCAACACGTCACTGTGATCAATCCACACAAGGAGGTCGCGACAACGCCTCCACATGTTTGCACATACTCGAAGTACTAGTAAGGTACACGTGCATTGCACGCATCAGATTTGGCAAGCAAATTATGAATAAATACCACACTATAGCATGTAAGCTCTGAGTCATATATGCCCTATGTAGACCTTCGTTTAATTCTTATAGTTCATCTCATTCAAAATAAATTAGTTTTTATAAAAGATCTAGGGCCTCTTTGATTCGTAGGATTTCCAAAACACGGGAATAGGAAAAACATGGGATTAGAGTGGAATGTCATCTTGAATCCTACAGGATTGTACGAGTGTTTGATTGTGCATAGAAAAAACGCATGATTCTTTCAAAGTGGTTTGAGTGGATGGGATGTTTCCTATGAAATCTAGTGCAAATGAATCCTATGGAAAAATTTCTATGGTTTACAATCCTACGAATCAAACAACCAAGATAGGAAAAATTCCTAAGGATTAGAATCCTCCAAAATTCCTTTGAGAATCCTTTGAATCAAAGAAGCCCTTAATCTATTTTATGATTCATGGAATTGTGCGTTGTAAAGCATAAAGTAAAAAAAATAATGGCAATTCAACTAGAAAAAAAGTTTGGGCAGTTATGATACGGAAGATTCTAGAACAAAGGAGAAGCACTTGTGTTTTGAGGTTTGTGCATTATGCTTAAGTTCAACCATGGAGTCTGCTAGATTGTACATGTGGCAAAATCCGGTGGGGGGGGCTAGAAGATGGTGTGAGGGGCCAAGTGGAGGGAGACTATGAAGGAGTGCACAAGTGCGAGATCGATATTTGAAGAGAGGGGCGAGAACGTGCGATGTTGCACGCAGTGGCGAAGCCATGAAAAATAAATGAGCTAGGGGGCCAAACATTGCCAATCCTTTACGAGGAGGGCCAATTCATCAACTTAAACCATTTAACCAGCAATTGTCTAATGATCACATTCATATTAGCCTTGATATATAGTGATGTTAGGGGGGCCAGGGCCCTTGCTGCCCCCTGTCTTCGCCACTGTGTGCGCGTCTGAGAGATGAAGCGGAGGCATGGATGATGAGAGGGGGACGTTGGATATATAATTAATGTGGGTGTATTAGCTATGTAATCCTATATAGAGAGGTATAGATTGATCGATGTGGACGTGGGAAAGAGGGTGAGACCCCACTAGATATATAAGTTGATCGGTTTGTGTGGAAAACTGTGAAAGACCTAGCTATATACACACACACACATAGAGGAACATCGATCGTTGCGCATGCACGTGAGAGATAAAGAATGCCCGATATGATGGAGAGGGGGATGTGTGTGTGTGCATGCATGGGAGACCGACCTGAAGAAAAAGATTGCATGAGTGCGATGGATAATGCCGACTGGTACTGTGTGTGCATGCATGCATGAGAGAAAGTTAGTGGTACAATTATAAAGAGAAGATGACTGTGTGGGTGTAAAAGACTAGGTGACGTCATAATCAATGTAAAGTAAAATTCAAATATTTGAATAAGAGCATGATGTTTGAAACCCATGCATGCATGAATATAACTGAGATATGCGTGGTGTGGTTTGGAAATGAGCATGTTGTACTGTATACACATTGAACAAGGTCAGACTGATTTGTATTTGAGATATCGATGGCAGACATCGTTTGGCCACATAGCATCCGTGCATGGACACACTATTCTAATTGGAGATGATGGGTGGCTTTCGCATCACATATCTATATCTATACCCCTATATATATATATATTTTATATTTTATATTTTATATTTTTATATAGTGTGCGGATAACTTTAACTTTGAAAGATGGCCGTTGGATGAGGCCAATCCGATGGTGCAGAGATGGCAAATTTGAGCATAACTGGCCGTTGGATATCATCTAGATTCCACCAGATTTTGCCACATGTACAATCTAAAAGACTCCATGGTTGAACTTAAGCATAATGCACAAACCTCAAAACACAAGCACTTCTTCTTTGTTCTAGAATCTTCCGTATCAGAATTGCCCAAATGATTTTCTACATGATTTGCCATTTTTTTTACTTTATGCCTTACAACGCACAATTCCATGAATCTTAAAATAGATTAGCTTTCTTATAAAAACTAGATGATTTTGAATGAAATGAACTATAAGAATTAAACGAACATCTACATCATGCATATATGACTCAAAGCTTACATGCTATAATGTGGTATTTATTCATAATTTGGTTGCCAAATCTCATGTGTGCAATGCACGTGTACCTTACTAGTCTAAATGGTGTTTGTGTGTGTTGTGGTTGTTAAACACATTGTACGTAGTATATCATACATGGTTTAGATTCCGAACATCTAGCTAGAGCATACATGTACTATGATTTGAATTCAACATAAAATGGATACATATATTTGAATTTGAGATCGTATGTACATATAGTTCGTATTTATATAGGAATTGACTTCTCCTATATTCATGTCATGTGTTGTGAAGATAATATTTAGATGGTGGTATAACTAACCCGAGTACAATCCCATTCAAACAGGGAAAATGCACTCAAATTTAGTCCATATGCTAGACAACACACATTGTTTTTTATTGTTGAGGGAAGTGCAAATTGTTTTGGTACTGTACACGTTATGTTTGTTGTCCTGATTTTTTTATTTTTTTGTTGTATTTGAATGCATTTCTAGTAATATAGTAAAACGGGACATAGCTCTCTCTAGTGATGAGGTGCGAATTGTCTTTTTTTTGGGTATACGTTAAGCTTGTTCTCCCGAAATTCAAGCCGCGCCTTGTTATGCCGAAATTTCAAGCTAGCATCTCTGTCTATCGTGCTGCGAAACTCCCGCCTCTTCAACCCGCGCCTTGTTACCCCAAAATATTTAAGATATATCTTTGTCTCGTTGTGCTCCGACAACTCCCTCCATCTCAACCCGCGCCTTGC
>NW_025235683.1:0-5940 GCF_018294505.1 Triticum aestivum | reverse complement strand
CCTACTATTCCCACCGCTGGCCAGGCCCTGCGGCGACGGTAGCCTCACACCGCAGCCGAACCAGTAAACCCTGATACATCTCCAACGTATCTATAATTTTTGATTGCTCCATGCTACTTTATCTACTGTTTTGGACAATATTGGGCTTTATTTTCCACTTCTATATTATTTTTGGGACTAACCTATTAACCGGAGGTCCAGCCTAGAATTGTTGTTTTTTGCCTATTTTAGTGTTTCAAAGAAACAGAATATCAAACGGAGTCCAAACGGAATAAAACCTTCGGGAACGTGATTTTCTCACCGAACATGATCCAGGAGACTTGGACCCTACTCCAAGAAGTGCCAGAGGCTGTCACGTGGGTGGAGGGCGCCCCCCTGGGCGTGCCCCCCTATCTCGTGCGCCCCCTATTGCTCCACCAACGTACTCCTTCCTCTTGTATATACCTACGTACCCCCAAATGATCAAAACAGGAGCCAAAAACCTAATTCCACCGTCGCAACCTTCTGTATCCACAAGATCCCATCTTGCGGCCTGTTCCGGAGCTCCGCAGAGGGGGCATCCACCATGGAAGGCTTCTACATCAAACACCATAGCCTCTCCGATGAAGTGTGTGTAGTTTACTTCAGACCTTCGGGTCCATAGCTAGTAGCTAGATGGCTTCTTCTCTCTTTTTGGATCTCAATACAATGTTCTCCCCCTCTCTTGAGGAGATCTATTCGATGTAATCTTCTTTTTGCGGTGTGTTTGTTGAGACCGATGAATTGTGGGTTTATGATCCAGTATTATCTATGGAAAATATTTCATTCTTCTCTAAATTCTTTTATGTATGATTGAGTTATCTTTGCAAGTCTCTTCAAATTATCCTTTTTGGTTTGGCTAACTAGATTGGTAGTTCTTGCAATGGGAGAAGTGCTTAGCTTTGGGTTCAATCTTGCGGTGTCCTTACCCAATGACAGAAAGGTTTGCAAGGCACGTATTGTATTGTTTCCATCGAGGATAACAAGATGGGGTTTTTATCATATTGCATGAATTTATCCCTCTACATCATGTCATCTTGCTTAAGGTGTTACTCTGTTTTTAACTTAATACTCTAGATGCATGCTGGATAGCGATCGATGAGTGGAGTAATAGTAGTAGATGCAGAATCGTTTCGATCTACTTGTCTTGGACGTGATGCCTATATACATGATCATTGCCTAGATATGCTCATAGCTATGCTCTATGCTCTTGAGAGAAGCCACTAGTGAAACCTATGGCCCCCGGGTCTATTCTCATCATATCAATCTCTATCGCTTTATTTACTTGCTTTGTTTTTACTTTGCCTTTTACTTTCTACTTTGCATCTATCTATCAAAAATACCAAAAAAATATTATTTATCATCTCTATCAGATCTCACTCTCGTAAGTGACCGTGATGGGATTGACAACCCCTAATCGCATTGGTTGCGAGTAGCTATCATTTTGTGTAGGTACGAGGGACTTGTGCATGGTCTCCTACTGTATTGATACCTTGGTTCTCAAAAACTGAGGGAAATACTTATGCTACTTTGCTGCATCATCCTCTCCTCTTCAGGGAAATCCAACGCAGTTCTCAAGAGGTAGCAAGAAGAATTTCTACCGCTGTTGCCGGGGAGGCTCACGCAAGCAAGTCAACAATACCAAGTACCCATCG
Organism: Triticum aestivum; assembly: GCF_018294505.1. Lineage (NCBI taxonomy): Eukaryota > Viridiplantae > Streptophyta > Magnoliopsida > Poales > Poaceae > Triticum > Triticum aestivum. The sequence goes on along the minus strand of NW_025235683.1, from coordinate 4,267 downwards.
CAATCCCTATCTCTCGCATAACATTATTTGCCATTTGCCTCTCGTTTTCCTCTCCCCCACTTCACCCTTGCCGTTTTATTCGCCCTCTCTTTCCCAATCTCCTCCTCTCTTTCCTGTTTGCCTTTTCCCGTTGCCTTTCTGTTTGCTTGTGTGTTGGGTTACTTGTTGCCATGGCGCAAGATAACACCAAATTGTGTGATTTCTCGAATACCAATAATAATGATTTACTTAGTACTCCGATTGCTCCTCTTAATAATGATGAGTCTTGTGAAATCAATACCGCTTTGTTGAATCTTGTTATGAAAGATCAATTTGCCGGCCTTCCTAGTGAAGATGTCAATACTCATCTAAACAATTTAGTTGATTTGTGTGATATGCAAAAGAAGAAAGATACGGATAACAATATTGTCAAATCGAAGTTATTTCCATTTTCACTTAGAGATCGTGCTAAAGTTTGGTTTTCATCTTTGCCTAAAAATAGCATTGATTATTAGAACAAGTGCAAAGATGCTTTTATCTCCAAGTATTTTCCTCCCGCTAAGATTATCACTCTTAGGAACGATATCATGAATTTTAAACAACTTGATCATGAGCATGTTGCCCAATCTTGGGAAAGAATGAAATTAATGCTTCGCAATTGCCCTACTCATGGTTTGAATTTATGGATGATCATACAAAAATTTTATGCCACATTGAATTTTGCTTCTAGAAATCTTTTAGATTCGGCCGCGGGAGGCACGTTTATGGAAATTACGTTAGGAGATTCTACCAAATTGCTTGACAATATTATGGATAATTATTCTCAATGGCACACCGAAAGACTTTCTAGTAAAAAAGTGCATGCTATAGAAGAAATCAATGTTTTGAGTGAAAAGATGGATGAACTTATGAAGATGTTTGCTCCTAAAAATACTCCTCTTGATCCCAATGATATGCCTTTATCTACCTTGCTTGAGAATAATAATGAATCTATGGATGTGAATTTTGTTGGTAGGAATAGTTTTGGAAACAACGCGTATAGGGGGAATTTTAATCCTAGGCCTTATCCTAGTAATCCTTCTAACAATTATGGAAATTCCTACAACAACTCTTATGGAAATTTAAATAAGATGCCCTCTGAATTTGAGAGTAGTGTTAAAGAGTTTATGAATTCACAAAAGAATTTTAATGCTTTGCTTGAAGAGAAATTGCTGAAAGTTGATGATTTGTCTAGGAACATTGATAGAATTTCTCTTGAAATTGATTCTTTAAAGCTTAGATCTATTCCTCCTAAGCATGATATTAATAAGGCTCTCAAATCCATGAGAATTTCCATTGATGAGTGCAAAGAAAGAATCGCTAGGATGCGTGCTTCCAAAGATGCCTTTATTAAAGCGTGTTCTTCCAATTACTATGAAAATCAAGATGAATATCTAAAAGTTATTGATGTGTCCCCCATTAAATCTTTGTTTTGCAATATGAATCTTGATGAAACTGAATATGATTTTCCTTTACCTAGAAGGTGTTCTAAGAATTCGGAGTTTCTAGATCTTGATAATGAAATTGATGAAAGTGGGATTGAAATAAATAGAAACCGAGATGTTGCTAAACCCACTATTGTGGATCTCAAGGAATTTAATTATGAAAATTGATCTTTGATTGGTTGTATTTCCTTGTTGCAATCCGTGCTAGATTCTCCTCATGCTTATAGTCAAAATAAGGCCTTTACCGAACACATTGTTGATGCCTTGATGCAATCTTATGAAGAAAAACTTGAGTTGAAAGTTTCTATCCCTAGAAAACTCTATGATGAGTGGGAACCTACTATTAAAATTAAAATTAAAGATTATGAGTTTCATGCTTTGTGTGATTTGGGTGCTAGTGTCTCTACTATTCCCAAAACTTTATGTGATTTGCTAGATTTCCGTGATTTTGATGATTGCTCTCTAAACTTGCATCTTGCGGATTCCACTATTAAAAAGCCTATGGGAAGAATTAATGATGTTGTTATTGTTGCCAATAGGAATTATGTTCCCGTACATTTTATCGTTCTTGATATAGATTGCAATCCTTCATGTCCTATTATTCTTGGTAGACCTTTCCTTAGAACGATTGGTGCAATTATTGATATGAAGGAAGGGAATATTCGATTCCAATTTCCCCTAAAGAAGGGCATGGAACACTTCCCTAGAAAGAAAATAAAATTACCATATGAATCTATCATGAGAGCCACTTATGGATTGCCTACCAAAGATGGCAATACCTAGATCTATCCTTGCTTTTATGCCTAGCTAGGGGCGTTAAACGTTAGCGCTTGTTGGGAGGCAACCCAATTTTATTTTGTGTTTTTTGTTTTTGATTCTGTTTAGGAATAAATAATACTTCTAGCTTCTGTTTGGATGTGGTTTTATCTTTTAATTAGTGTTTGTGCCAAGTAGAACCTATAGGATAACCTACGATGATAGTTGATTTGATTCTGCTGAAAAACAGAAACTTTGCACGCACGAATATAATTTTGTTAAATCACAGGAACGTGATTTGGCGTTGATTATTTTTTCTTCTGTTCCATAAACAAATTATCCAGGACTTCCTATTTTGGTAGAATTTGTAGAGTTCCAGAAGTTCACGTTAGTTACAGATTGCTACAGACTGTTCTGTTTTTGATAGATTCTGTTTTACGGGTGTTGTTTGCTTATTTTGATGAATCTATGGCTAGTAAAATAGTTTATAATCCATAGAGAAGTTGGAATACAGTAGGTTTAACACCAAATTAAATAAAGATTGAGTTCATTACATTACCTTAAGTAGTTCTTTGTTTTCTTTCTCTAACGGAGCTCACGAGATTTCTGTTGAGTTTTGTGTTGTGAAGTTTTCAAGTTTTGGGTCAATTCTTTTGATGGATTATGGAACAAGGAGTGGCAAGAGCCTAAGATTGGTGATTCCCATGGCACCCCCAAGATAATCCAAGGACACCAAAAAGTCAAAGCTTGGGGATGCCTCGGAAGGTATCCCCTCTTTCGTCCACTTCCATCGGTAATTTACTTGGAGCTATATTTTTATTCACCACATGATATGTGTTTTGCTTGCAGCGTCTTGCATTATTTGCGTCTTTGCTTGTTAGTTTACCACAATCATCCTTGCTGTACATACCTTTTGAGAGAGCCATACATGAATTGGAATTTGTTAGAATACTCTATGTGCTTCACTTATATCTTTTGAGCTTGATAGTTTTGCTCATAGTACTTCACTTATATCTTTTGAGCGTGATAATTTTTTCTCTAGTGCTTCACTTATATCTTTTAGAGCATGGTGTTGGATTTTTTTTAAAGAAACTATTGATCTCTCATGCTTCACTTAGATTATTTTGAGAGTCGTTAATAGCATGGTAATTCGCTTAATGTTAATATAATTGGTGTTCAAGATATGTGAAACTTTCTTTTGAGTGCGTTGAATACAAAGATAAGTTTGATGCTTGTATAATTGTTTTGAGATATGAAGATGGTGATATCAGAGTAATGCTAGTTAAAGTAGTTGTGAATTCAAAGAATACTTGTGTTAAAGTTTGTGATTCCCGTAGCATGCACGTATGGTGAACCGTTATGTGATGAACTCGGAGCATGATTTATTTATTGATTGTCTTCCTTTTGAGTGGCGGTCGGGGACGAGCGATGGTCTTTTCCTACCAATCTATCCCCCTAGGAGCATGCGCGTAATACTTTGCTTTGATAACTTCTAGATTTTTGCAACAAGTATATGAGTTCTTTATGACTAATGTTGAGTCCATGGAGTGGCCCAGAATTGGCGGTCTTCACCGCTCATGGGTCCTTGATACACAACATATTCTGGTGGCTCTTCTAACGCGTAGGCACGACGGGTGAGGTTTGCGAGGATGGTCACAAAACCTCCAAGGTGGGTTGCTGTGGTTTCGCTGTGCACGACAGGGCCAGGCATTGTGGCTCGGTTTGGGGTAGCGGCTGTGCGGTGCTGGTTTGGTGCTAGCGCGCCCTTTTTATAGGAAAAGGGGGACGGAATCTTCCTTCAAACGCTTGCGAGAAAGGACTATTTAGGGGCCGGTCACTGGCGCATGAGCGACAGGTTCGGTTGATAGGTTGGGCACCGACTGCCACAAGGTGTTGGGTCACTGCGTGGCTATCTTGCACGAGAAGCTTGGCTGGGGTTTGGTTGAGGTCTGGTGGGTTGGTTTGCCTAGGTTTATTGATCGGGCTAAGATAGGATTAGCCAATGGTCAGCCTGGCTCTGATACCAAGCCTGTCACGACCGGTTTTTT
>NW_025235682.1:0-5940 GCF_018294505.1 Triticum aestivum | reverse complement strand
TATATTAAATCATTTAATTTTATTATGCCAATTTTTGCAGGAGCTGGATATATTATTCCAGAGCTCTTTTATAAATGGCATAATTTTTGGGCCATATTTCATATATATAGAAATATATTTCCAATGCAAATATTTATCGAATTAATCCAAATGGCCAAAATAAATGTCCATGAGCTCCTAAAAATATTGTTTTGATTTTTATCTCTGTCCAATATTTTCAGAGGGCAACATGAGCATTTTCTTGGACCCTTTTGGAGAAATTTTTATTTGGGTCATTTTCAAAAATGATTCTGAGGGTTCCACCAATCCTCATTTCAAATTTAAATGAAATTTAAATATGATGCACAAATAGCTAGCTAGCCTAGGTCATACCAGACTAGGGATGTGACAACTCGCCCCCACTTGACTGAATCTCGTCCCGAGATTCAGGGGTCGACGGAAAGAAAGCGGGGTACTCCAGTCGAAGACGATCTTCTCGCTCCCAGGTAGCCTCTCTCTCGGAATGATGAGACCACTGAACTTTGAGAAACTTGATGTTCTGACGTCGAGTAACACGCTCTGCTTGATCAAGAATGCGAACCGGGTACTCTCGGTATGTGAGGTTATCTTGGAGATCAAGCGTTTCGTGGTCCACTCCACGGATAGGATCCGAGAAGCAACGCCTGAGTTGAGAGACGTGGAAGACATCATGAACTCGAGAAAGATGTGGGGGTAGTTCCAATTGGTAGGCAACCTCTCCTCGTTTAGCGAGAATGCGAAAAGGACCAATGTAACGAGGAGCCAATTTGCCCTTGATACCGAAACGATGGGTACCCTTTAAAGGAGTAACCCGAAGGTAAGCTTGGTCGCCAATTTCATAAGTCATATCCTTATGATGACGATCGTACTGACTTTTCTGACGAGACTGGGCTGTTTTCAAATTCTCACGAATGATGCGAACTTGCTCTTCTGCCTCCTGGATCATATCCGGTCCAAAGAATTGTCTTTCACCGGTTTCTGACCAGTTCAAAGGTGTTCGACATCTTCGTCCATAGAGAACCTCAAAAGGAGCTTTCTTGAGGCTGGATTGGTAGCTATTGTTATAAGCAAACTCGGCAAAAGGAAGACATTTCTCCCAATCCATACCGAATGAGATAACGCAAGCTCTGAGCATGTCTTCGAGAATTTGATTGACCCGTTCCACCTGACCACTCGACTGAGGGTGGAAAGCGGTACTGAAGGAAAGATGGGTTCCCATGGCAGTTTGAAAGCTCTCCCAGAAGTGAGAAGTGAAAAGACTGCCACGGTCTGAATTGATCTCTAGTGGAACACCATGAAGTGACACTATTCGAGAAATGTATAAGTCAGCAAGCTGACTAGCAGTGATACTCTCTCGAACAGGAAGGAAGTGAGCCACTTTGGAGAGACGATCAATGACTACGAAGATAGCGTTATTCCCTCTCTTGGTCCTGGGAAAGCCGGTGATGAAGTCCATACCAACTTTATCCCATTTCCATTCAGGAATAGCTAAAGGCTGAAGGGTGCCAGCAGATCTTTGATGCTCTGCCTTAACGCGACGACATATGTCACATTTAGCAATGAACTCAGCGATTTCTCTCTTCATCCTAGTCCACCAGAACCTCTGGCATAGGTCCTGATACATCTTAGTGCTACCGGGATGAATCGTGAGAGGAGATTCATGCGCCTCCTTAAGGATCAATTGTCGCAGATGTTGATTCTTGGGAACCACCAAACGATTCTCAAAGAAAACAACACCACGATCATCCATAGAGAAACATCCACCAACTCCCTTCTTAATGTTTCTCTTGATCCGAGAAATTCCTGTGTCTTGCTTTTGAGCTGCGATAATCTGATCCTTAAGATCAGGTTTCGCCACCAGGGTAGAAAGGAACCCGTGAGGAGCAATGTGAAGATTAAGCTTACAGAATTCCTCATGGAGAAGTGGTTGGCCTTGCTGCAACATGAGATTGTTACAATAAGATTTACGGCTTAGAGCATCAGCCATGACATTGGCTTTGCCTGGGGTGTAGGTAATCCCTAGATCATAATCTGTGATCAACTCCAACCAACGTCTTTGCCTAAGGTTCAAATCTGGTTGGGTGAAGATATACTTGAGACTCTGGTGATCGGTGTAGATCTCGCAACGTTTACCAAGGAGGTAATGTCGCCAGGTCTTGAGTGCATAGACTACGGCTGCAAGCTCTAGATCATGTGTAGGATAATTCTCCTCATGTGGATGCAACTGTCGAGATGCATAGGCAATCACATGACGATCCTGCATAAGAATGCAACCTAGTCCCTGTCGTGAGGCGTCGCAGTAGATAATAAAGTCTTTTGTGAAATCCGGTGGCACAAGTATGGGAGCAGAAGTCAGGCGTCTTTTCAGTTCCTGAAAACTGTACTCACACTGTGGGGACCACTCGAACTTTTTATCTTTCTTGAGAAGTTCCGTGAGGGGTTTGGCTACTTTGGAGAAGTTTTCAACAAAGCGGCGACAATAGCTGGCTAGACCAAGGAAGCTCCTAACTTGTTTCACGGTCTCAGGTGGAGTCCAATCGAGAACGGCTTGAACTCTCTCGGGATTGACAGCAATGCCCTTACCAGAGATTACGTGGCCTAGGTAGGTCACTTCTGGCAACCAAAATTCACACTTGGAGAACTTGGCATAAAGGCGGTGTTCTCTGAGTTTTTCTAAAACAAGTCTAAGATGTTCGGCATGCTCTTCCTCGTTCTTCGAGTAAATAAGAATATCATCGAGGTAAACCACGACGAACTTATCTAAGTACTCCATGAAGATCGAGTTCATCAGGCGGGAGAATGTGGCTGGGGCATTGGTTAGGCCGAAGGACATGACGGTGTACTCGTACTGGCCATAACGAGTGACAAAAGCTGTCTTGGGAATGTCCCCGTTTCTGATCTTGATTTGGTGGTATCCTAACCTTAAATCCATCTTGGAGAAGACTGAGGATCCAGCGAGCTGGTCATACAGGTCGTTGATCCTGGGGAGCGGATACTTGTTCTTTATCGTGACCAAATTAACGGGACGATAATCTACAACCATCCGGTCCGTACCGTCTTTCTTCTTGACAAAGAGGACGGGGCAAGCCCAAGGAGAAGAACTAGGACGGATGAAACCCTTTTGCAAGGACTCATCGAGTTGTTTCTTAAGCTCAGCTAGTTCTAAGGGTGCCATCTTGTAAGGTCTCCGGGAGATTGGAGCTGTTCCTGGGATAAGATCTATGACGAACTCTACATCTCTGTCAGGTGGAACACCTGGCAGTTCCTCCGGAAAGACATCCGGAAAGTCACGGACTACCGGGATATCTTCAAGGTCTGGAGGAGGGCTGGCATTAAGAGAATAGAGCTGACGCTTTGCAACTCTAGTGGAGACAATGGCTATCTTGCCAGATGGGTGTGTGAGCTGAACAGACCTGGTGAAACAATCAATCTTGGCATGATGAGCTGTCATCCAGTCCATACCCAAGATGATGTTAATATCCGAAGACTTGAGAGATATCAAGGAGGCAAGGAATGCAAGTCTGTCCACAAGGATTTCATTGCCATAACTTATCCTAGAAGTTTGCCATTTGGATCCAGGAGTTTGAATAAGTAGTGGAGAGGGCATATCACAAAATGACATGTCGTGCAAGCGGGCATAGCCTTCAGAAATGAAGGAGTGAGATGCTCCAGTATCGAATAGAACTGATGCTGGGTGACAATTAACGAGGAGTGTGCTAAGAATGACATCTGGATCATCATGAGCGTCTTTAGCTGAGACGTGATGCACACGTCCATGTTCGGTGGGAGCTAACTTGGCACTGATCATCTTGCGTGATGGCTTACCATGGACAAAAGACTTCTCGGGCTGGGGTGGAGCAACTCTGGTCTGAGTGCAAATACGGGCAATGTGGCCTGGCTCTCCGCACTTGTAACAAATCTTGGAGGTAGGATGTGGACCTGTATTAGAAAGCGGTCCACCAATAGGCCTGGGTGGAGCATACTGCTGAGCTTGATGAGGTGCCACATAAGATGGCCTCGGTACATATTTGGGCGGAAGAGCAGAGTTTGGAACCCAAATCCGGCGCTTCTGAGAACTAGAACCGGAGGAAGATCCCAAAGCACGAGTGTGCTTACGAGACTCCTCGTAAGTGAGCTGAGCTGTCTCTGCATTAATGGCCTTGTTCACAAGGGCTTGGAATGTACCACAATGATGTAGATGGAGATCACGACGCAACTTGGGGTTGAGACCCTTCCGGAACCTAGCCTGCTTCTTGGCGTCCGTGGACACCTCTTCTGTAGCATAGCGGGCGAGGTTCTCAAACTCTCTACTATAGGCATCAACAGCCATCTTACCCTGGGTGAAACTACAGAACTCTTCTCTCTTGCAATCAATGAGGGCTTCAGGAATGTGATGCTCGCGAAAAGCCGCAACGAAATCCTTCCAGGTGGAAGTCTGGCCAGCGGGAAGCATAGCCTCATAGTTCTGCCACCAAAGACTAGCAGGACCTTCCAGGTGGTGTGCAGCATAGGTGACCTTGTCATCTTCAGCTACGTTCGCGGAACGCAGCTTATGGGTGATGCTACGGAGCCAGTCATCTGCATCGAGTGGCTCGATGGAATGATGAAAGGTAGGTGGGTGCAGGCGAATGAAATCATGAATGGTAGCAGACCCTTTGAACTAATGTGCGGTGTTCTCCTCGATACGTGCCAACAAACGGTTAGACTCACGCTTGTTCCTCTCCATCTCTAGCATGAACTCTGTCAACGAAGGCTGATCAGGAGGATCCTCATCCCTACCATCTCCGTGGTTCTGGCTACGAGCAACGGAACTTCGCTTAGCTGATGACATCCTGAGAAACGAAACCAAGGACGAAATCAACATCAACTATCGACTGTAGAACGTAGGACAAGGAATTAGTATCACTCGAACTCCTAGGGAAATTCCGGCAGCATAACGGCAGTAAAATGCTCAGAATGAGACATCCTACTAAAAATGGGGTGGTAACATACTCAAGGTTCTGAGATCATACTAAGCAGACTACACCGGAAAATACTCGGAACTGGGGTATGACTCTGATCAACCAGTCCTATGGGACTACGGAGTAGTAACACGTGATCCTGATAGACGGAAGAGAAAACCTAGTTCCTTAACCCCGTAGGAAAGATAGGATGACTCAGATCAGAAGATCATGAGGTAAAGGAGTAAAAAGAGCCTTACGTTCCATCCCACAATCAATTCCCTTATATAACTAAAGAATTTCTAGACTCAACTTCGACCAGTTTGGCTTGGTAATCCTACAGGCAGTCAGGCTCTGATACCAAAGCTGTCAGGACCCCGACTCGATGTCACATCGATCTAGCCGGTAACACCTCATATCACTTTGTGGCCTCACGCACGGTATCCCCACGGGTGTCGTCTTACCTTTTCCCGGGACCGTTTGCGCTTTTTGGCTCACGTATATGATAGTGTCGCTAGCATCCATATGATAAGGAGCCCGGGCTGACATGACTAGTCGTAAACCCAAAGTGGCACAGACTTACAGGGACAGGCATCCATGACCCAGCTTCGAACGTGTCGGTCATCAGCAAGTGGGTCCGGGCTGTAGCACTGGGCTAGCAGGACTCCGGTAAACCGGGCTGTAGCGGGCTAACAGGACTCCGGTACTCAAAGCGTGACATTTCCCCAAAGGGACAGACACAGGAACGAAGAAGGACACATGCCGGCCAGCCTAAGTGTTCCAGAGCAGTAGCAAGCTACCATGGCTCAGCGGTAACACTAGGAGACATTTCCCGGTAAGAGAGGCTACTAAAGATAAACAACTAGATAGTCAGATCCCACACATAGCACTACACATTACACGTACGCATAACATGCAAGTATGTGCTGTACAACATGGCATCACAGCATAACTCAACAATTATATAGATAAAGGCTCAGAA
>NW_025235681.1:0-5940 GCF_018294505.1 Triticum aestivum | reverse complement strand
TCATGGACTTAGCTATGGAATATCTTCATCGAAGATCCGGGTGTTTTGTGAGACTAGCCGGACATTCCTTACCGACCACTAACATGCTACACGATCGAAATATGGCACATGCTAACTAGTGCCCACTATGTGGAGGGGAATACTCGTGGCGGCATGCACTTCTTTCGTGCACGATGGCCGGATGTACATGGGCACTCTCGGATGTAGAATTAGTGGAGAGGATGACAAATAGTAAGGAACCTACAACAAAGAACTGAATGTTTGAATTTCATGACAATCTGAGTCATGACTGCTTCACTAGGATGGTTGTGACCTTACATGCTATATGGTATTGATACGTCTCCAACATATCTATATTTTTTTATTGTTCCATGCTATTATATTATCTGTTTTGGATGTTTTGTATGCATTAATATGATATTTTATATTATTTTTGGGACAAACCTGTTAACCTAGAGCCCAGTTCCTGTTTTCCCCTGTTTTTGAGTTTCACGGAAAAGGAATACCAAACGGAATACAACCTTCGCGCTGATTTTTCTTGGACCAGAAGACAACCGGGAGACTTGGAGATGAAGTTGGAGGAGCCACGAGGCGGCCACAAGGACGGAGGGCGTGCCCAAGGGGGTAGGGTGAGCCCCCACCCTTGTGGACTGCTCGTGCACCTCCTGACCTAATTCTTTCGCCTATATATTCCCATATATCCCCAAACCACCATAGGCATCCATGAAAATACTTTTCCACCGCCGCAACCTTCTGTACCCGTGAGATCCCATCTAGGGACCTTTTCCGGCACCCTGCCAGAGGGGATTCGATCACGGAGGGCTTTGACATCAACTCTATTGCCCTTCCGATGAAGCGTGAGTAGTTTACCACAAACCTACTAGTCCATAGCTAGTAGCTAGATGGCTTCTTCTCTCTCTTTGATTCTCAATACCAAGTTCTCCTCGATGTTCTTGGAGATCTATTCAATGTAATACTCTTTTGCAGTGTGTTTGCCGAGATCCGATGAATTGTGGATTTACGATCAGCTTATCTATGAATATTATTTGAATCTCCACTGAATTCTTTTATGCATGATTTGATATCTTTGTAATTCTCTTTGAACTATCGGTTTGGTTTGGCCAACTAGATTGGTTTTTCTTGCAATGGGAGAAGTGCTTAGCTTTGGGTTCAATCTTGCGGTGACCTTTCCCAGTGATAGTAGGGGCAGCAAGGCACGTATTGTATTGTTGTCATCGAGGATAAAAAGATGTGATTTTCATCATATTGCTTGAGTTAATTCCTCTACATCATGTCATCTTACTTAATGCATTACTCCGTTCTTTATGAACTTAATACTCTAGATGCATGTTGGATAGCGGTAGATGTGTGAAGTAATAGTAGTAGCTGCAGAGTTGTTTCGATCTACTTGACACGGACATGATGCCTATATTCATGATCATTGCCTTAGATATCGTCATAACTTTGCGCTTTTCTATCAATTGCTCGGTAGTAATTTGTTCACCCATCGTAATATTTTCTATCTTGAGAGAAGCCTCTAGTGATACCTATGGCCCCCGGGTCTATTTTCCATCATATAAGTTTCCGATCTACTATTTTGCAACATTTTACTTTCCAATCTATAAACCAAAAATACCAAAAATATTTACTTTATCGTTTATCTATCTCTATCAGATCTCACTTTTGTAAATAACCGTGAAGGGATTGATAACCCCTTTATCGCGTAGGGTGCAAGTTGTTTGATTATTTGTGCAGGTATTCGGTGACTTGTGCTTTGTCTCCTACTGGATTGATACCTTGGTTCTCAAACTGAGGGAAATACTTATCTCTACTTTGCTGCATCACCCTTTCCTCTTCAAGGGAAAAACCAATGCAAGCTCAAGAAGTAGCAGGTATGCAAGGCGGAAGGCTATTCATGAGTCAATCTTTCAAAGCCCGCATCCCTATTCATTTGTTAACTCCTATCTCAATGATTTCATGTCGCTACCAAAGCCAGAACCAGAGCTCGACGTCACGATGAGATCAAGTGTTGATACTTCCCAACACTGGCTACCATAACCAGAGGGCGTTATGAAAATAAATGCTGACATAGCGGTCACCTGACAAGGACAGGGAGGTGTCGTAGCCGTGATTTGTCGTGATCATAACGACCTATACTTGGGATCATCTGCCGTGGTGTTCAGTGGTACTACGGATCCCACGGTTCTTGAAGCTTATACGTGCCGCAAATCACTAGCATTGGCGGAAGATCTCAGACTACAGAGGATATGTATTGCGTCGGACTGCCAAGGGATCGTCAACGACATTGATCAGGGCACTGGAGGCCCTCATGGTGCAATCATACATGAAATAACAGAAAGAAAGGGTAGTTTTCAGTTATGTAATTTCATTTTTTAACGTGGGAACTCCAGTTAGAAGCTCACAATCTCGCCAAGTATGCTTGTAATTTAGGTGTGGGCCGATATTTTTTGTTGGGTAATCCTCATGACCCAATTCTTGTACTTATGAACATTATTCTGAATCAATAAAGTCGGCGAGATTTCTCATAAAAAAAACTATTATCTAAGTCCAAAAGAGTATTGCATGTGTGTGAAATAAAATCCTAATTTTGCAAGAGAAAATCTACATCACATCAAAGTACCAACCAATCTGATAGACGATAGTGAATCTTATACCTGTCTATGAACTTAGTTAGTGTGCTACTCTCTCTCTCTCTCTCTCACTCCTCTCCCATCCACCCTCCCTCCCTCTCTCTATGTCCTGCAACTTCTACTGAAATCAACACAAAGTAGACTTTTATATTTAATCTTTTATTTTATAAACTAACATGAGCTATTGTATACAACTGATGAAACCAAATGTCCAGATGAGCATACCAAATAAACAAATTGTATGTAAGTATAACTCAATTGGCGATATGTTTATGTTCATTAGTGACCGGTGCGATTTCAATGCCATGCATAAGTTAAACTTATTACCAAATCTAACTTGCAACAAATTTGCAAACTTTACAACTTATACTCTGAGTTCTATAAATATGCAGACCAAATAATCGTCTAGAAGTCGCTACTGAGATATTAGTTGGACATTATTCTGTAGAAACCTCTAACATGATATTAAATTAAACTAAAGTATACATCAATATATGGAAATACATAAAATATGTACGTGCACACTATATAATTTGTGTAATTGTCACAAAAATAATTCAAAGATAACTTATATTACATCACTTAATTTAAATTTAGCATAAATAATATTATCCATGATACATTGCAATAGATAACAAAGAACATTATTTAATTATATCGACTCGATTATGTGGTTCAACTAAATAATAAACAACATTGTAGTATAAAAAAAGTACTCCCTCCTATCCAAAATAAGTGCAGCAATTTGGAACTTTAAACTAAGATTAGTTCAAGCTTAGTTCAAAATTGCGACACTTATTAAGGATCGGAGGGAGCATGCATTAAAATTTGGTATAAAAATATTTAGTATATTTCGCCTCGGATGACAAATTTGTTTGGACCGTCGATAAGAGACTAAGTCCACATTCTCCTTAGTACATGTGTTACATTACGGATAAATCCTGATCCCATTGAAAACGGGTATGTTTCAATTTCTTCCATAAGAAAACTCTACAAAACAGTTTAGATTTTTCTCAAACTTTAAATTTTGTTTTCATGTCTTTTATGATTCCATAAACTAGGTGATTTCCCTGCACGTTGCGGCGGGAATTGAAGATTAATTTCAGATATATTATGTATGAAGAAAATGATCCAAATCAAGAGCTACTATTTTGTAATGTAGAAATGTTTCATACTTGCACTATATGTAAACAAAGAGTATGCATGTACTCCCTTCGTTCCTAAATAGTTGTCTTTCTAGAGATTTCAACAAGTGACTACATACGGAGCAAAATGAGCGAATCTACACTTTAAAATATGTCTATATACATCCGTATGTAGTAGTCCATTTGGAATCTCTAAAAAGACAAGTATTTAGGAACGGAGGGAGTAGTTTGCATGGGGTTGCAAAATAGTGTTAGTGGATGCTGGCATGCTTTCTAGCTTTTATATATGTTCAAGGAAAGCAAAAACAGACATATCCCTCAGAAAATCAGATATATGGAAATGAAGTAAGGAATTAACTAAAAAGATCCGGTGGAAAACTGATATTTACATTGGCAATATTGAACAAATAAATCATTGTACAAACATATGGAAATCTAGCACCAATATGTAGACATTCCTCTCCTCGGTAGTCAATTTGGCTTCTAAGAGCATCGAAGTAATTGTAGTGAACTCTACTGGCTTTTAGTGACATCAAAAGTTAAATTTGTTCATCTGTATGCAAATGTTCAAATTTGTCTAGCCAAGATTTTTTCAAAAGAAAACGAAATGTGGACATAAGAATTAATATGGCCATATATGAAAGCTAGTCATCATGTTATCAGGCAAGACATGAGCAAGCAATTTAGGAGTACGCCTTAAAGATAGTCATATTGTCATCTGGCAAGACATGATCAGCCAGTTGAGATGTATGTTCCGAATCTCCAGACACAACATGAATAATGCTATTGGCTCTCAAAGGTTGTAAAGAAGGAGTAATGTACACAAACATAACAAAAAAAGACAAAATGATGACATCAAAACTAGTTACAAAAGGCTTATAGTTGTAGGTTGTAGATCCGGTCAGTTAGGCCCAGTCCAGACCACAAATTCCTTGCTAAGTCGCATTGGAACGGCACACTGGACATTCGCCAGATATGGGTATGTATCTATTTGCGAGTATAGAATTTAATGGAACAATACCTCGAAGAGCTCCCCAACAGAATATTTGAATCTTTCGCGGTATGACAGCTATATTCTCTGACTTTTGTGAAAAGATTGTTGAGGTTTTCATGGATGATTTTTCCGGTTACGGAACTTCTTTTGATGATTGCTTAAGCAACCTTGATCGAGTTTTTCAGAGATGCGAGCAAACTAATCTTGTCTTGAATTGGGAGAAGTGCCACTTTATGGTTAATGAAAGTATTGTCTTGGGATATAAAATTTCTGAACGAGGTATTGCGGTGGATAAAGCTAAAGTTAATGCAATTGAGAAAATGCCATGTCCTAAAGATATCAAAGGTATTCGTAGTTTCCTCGGTCATGTTGGTTTCTCTAGGAGATTTATTAAAGACTTCTATAAAATTTCTAGGCCTCTTACAAATCTTTTACAAAAGGATGTTTCATTTGTTTTCGATGATGATTGTGTAGAAGCCTTTGAAACAATTAAGAAAGCCTTCATTTCTACACCTATTGTTCAACCACCTGATTGGAACTTGCCTTTTGAAATTATGTGTGATGCTAGTGATTATGCTATTGGTGTTGTTCTAGGACAAAGAGTTGATAAGAAATTAAATGGTATTCATTATGCTAGTAAAACTCTAGATAGCGCCCAAAGAGATTATGCTACTACTGAAAAATAATTTTTTGCAGTGGTGTTTGCTTGTGATAAATTAAGATCTTACATTGTTGATTCTAAAGTGATTGTTCACACTGATCATGCTACTATAAAATTTCTTATGAAAAAAAAGATGCTAAACCTAGACTTATTAATTAGGTGCGTTCTCTTGCTACAAGAATTTGACTTACATGTCACTAATAGAAAAGGATCTGAAAACCCCGTAGCTGATAACTTGTCTAGGTTAGAAAATATTCTTGATGACCCACAAACTATTAATGATAGTTTTCCTGATGAGCAATTAGCTGCAATAAATGTTTCTCATGACACTCCTTGGTATGCTGACTATGCTAATTACATTGTTGCTAAATATATACCACCTAGCTTCACATACCAACAAAAGAAAAAAATCTTCTATGATTTAAGACATTACTTTTGGGATGACCCACATCTTTATAAAGAAGGAGTAGATGGTATTATTAGACGTTG
>NW_025235680.1:0-5942 GCF_018294505.1 Triticum aestivum | reverse complement strand
GAATGCGCGTATTCTATTTAAAACCACTGCTATGGAGAGATTTTTTTACTCCATTATAGCCTCTTGTTTAATAGAGTTTCTCGCGTCTCGCTCTCTCACCTTCTCCATATCAAAACAAGATGACAGTGTCCACTCTATCTCTCTCCTCACCGGTGGTCACAGATCCGGCCGAATCCCATCCGCTGCGGGATGTGAGGAGGTGCAGCGTTGACGTTGTTGTCATCGGCGATGAAGGAAGACGATGCGCACCATCCTCTCGGAGCCGGTGCTGGCGCGGACGAAGATCCTCTGCGCCCTTGTTCGCTGCCGTCGTGTGGGCAGATCCTGCCCGCCCTCCTAAACGACATCTCGACCACTTGAGGTATAACTTCTTGTACTGGTCCAGCTCCCCAGGTCACTGCATGAGGGTTTTATTCTATGCGACTACTCCCCAGCTCCCCATGCATAGTAGCTAGGGTTCGTCGGCTGGTCCAACATCACCTACTAGTACTATTATAGAGGAAATGCCACTCGAAAAGTTGTCCTGATTTATGCCTCGGTGGAGGTATACATGTTGTTTCGACAAAAAGTACATGGTGGTTGTGCGGTCATTCTCCATATGGTGGTAGTACTATCACTGGTTAAATGAAGATATGCTTTTTTTCTCGAGTATCCTGGTTTAGTTCCCATCAAGATAATTATGATGCTTCTGTTTGTTGGTGTACTTTTCATTAATTCTTATTGACTATTGAGATGTCATTGCTAACCCTTTTTTATATTTTTGGAAACAGCGATGCGTGTCTCCATACCCGGGCATGTCTTCCTCAATTTTAGTGGAACTGCACAAAATTGGATGGCCATTGTTGTTCCGCCTCACTGTCCTCTACCACGTGGTTCTTCCTTCCTCGAGCTTGATTACTTAGAAGAAACAGACCACAGTGAGGATTTGTCGAGCCCCATAGGTGCCTCACCCAAACTTGATGCCAAATGGATGATGTATCACCACGATGACCTATTGATGCTCATGGTTGCGCCTCATGGTTGCGTCGGCTGGTGAAGCTGATCGATTTTCAATGAAAAACAAGTTGTCTTCCATCAGTGCTCTTTGCTTGTTACGCACAAAGATGATATCCTTCGTCAGTTCACCTTGGTTGCTTTGGAGACGCAGTCGTCTTTCAGGTTGGTGCAATTTTATCACACAATTGGCTATGAACCAAATGTTACCTCGAAGAAGGATCGACGTTGGTACTAAGAGCATAAGTTTTGTATTTATTTCTAAGCCTTCTCACAATTTTGTCTGCAGCTCCCCTTTAATTTTATTTGTCCAGCTATTAACTTTGATTTAAAAAATGGTGTGGACAAAAAACCCAGATGGACGTAGTAGCCCTCCATTTTTATTTACTCCGCATATTAGATTTGACTGAAGTTAAACTTTGTAATACTCTCAAACCTTTCCGATAATTGAAATTAAAATTCTTTATTTGTACACACTCTCACACGTTTCCGGTAATTTGGCGCATGTGTGGTTGTTCACTTAAGGGAGGGTAGTCTACCACACGTGAAGGCCAGGAAGTGCGACCAGGACGTGTGAGTGTGGATCGTTAGTTCATCGGAAGTAGTACTAGTTTCTTCACTATACATCAAATAAAGAGTTTCATTTCGTACTTACACAATTTAAAACGATTGTTATGGAGAGAATAAGAAAACCACTCCACTATATATTAGTCGTATACACGAGAGTACTATATGGATGCAGCTTCATTGACTTAGTGCACCTTCCTTTGGGTTTATGACAGGTGGGCCCAAAATGTGGCTTGCTCACCTGTCATACAGCCAAAAGCAGGTGCAGTGAAGGCGGAACAACCCGACGACCCTAAGGTATAAGTTTCTTTGAAACCATCGTTGCTCTAGCTGCATGTGGATATTTTTTGATCTATAGTCGAATCTAGGTCTTGGTTCAAAGAGGAAAGAAGGGTGCGGTGGGGTGGAGCATGAATCTAGGACATGGTTTAATGAGGAAAGAAGGGAGGAAAAGTAGTATAGACTGGCTATCTAGCCGCTTTGTTGGTCGAAAAGGGAAAAAGGAGGTAACCCAGTACACACATCTGTAAGGAACCGATCTCTTTGTTGAAAAGGGAAAGAAACTGGGGGGTCGGGTAGTTTGTGTTGGACTAGATTTGCTGCCCTCACATAGGAAAAAAGTTCATAGAGAACAAATATGGGACCAACACAGATATGCTGCTTGGCTACATACTCTGCATCACCCATTTATACGTGTGGACGCACATGGTGCTAGCATGTCCCATACAACTATTTTGCTGTTGTTAATCTAAGAATGCCGCCGGAAAATTGAAGCAATGCCACTGTTAAAAGTAAATTACATTTTTTAATGAATGTTGTTTCAAGAGAATGTCTCTGTTAATATGAATCAATGCAACCATTTTAGAAATGCTACTATCCTACTTTGTTTTCCATCCAAGATAAGTTAGATGCTTCTTTCTGTCATCGTTTATTTCATCCTCCTTTATCGGAAAGTAATTGTTTCCTTTTTTGCCTCTGTTAAAACAGGGGTATCGATTCAACTTGTTGCTATTGTGACATTTTGCTTCGCTACTCGAAACACTTATGTTTTAAGAGTGTTTTGTGCAGTTCAACTTGAATGTCACACCGGTGACTTTGCTTAATTTTGGTGGAACTACACAAAAGGAGATCGAGATTTGTTTCTAGTCTTCGTGGCGAGTTGTTTCAAATCTTGGTCTCAACCACATGATGTGCAGTGTGCTTTAAAATGTTGTGCTACTTGTTTTGGTACTGTTTTAAATAAATGTTGAATTGATGCTATTGTATTGCGGTCTTTTCCCATTAAGTAGTGAACAAAAATGGGACCAACCCAGACATGATGCTTGTTGCTTTGTTACAACAAATTCAGCATCACCCCTTTTATAAGCCAGTAATTGATGCCACTCTCAGAATTATCTAATGAATCTTATTTCAAAACTGCAACACTTGTTAGGGATTGGTGGGATTACCATTTTTGTGGCCGCATGTTTCATCCTCCTTTATTAGCCAGTAATTGATTCCTTTTCTTGCCTCTGTTTAAACAGGGATATCTATTCAACTTGTTGCTATTGCGACATTTTGCTTCGCTACGCGAAACACTTTGCTTGATTTCAGTGCAACTGCACAAAACGAGATTGGATTTCCTATTCGTGTTAGCAGATTCGTATTTTATCTTGTCCGTCTCATGAAAGGTCAGTACAGGCCTTCATCCACATGATTGTGCAATGTGCTTTGAGATGTTGTGCTACTTGTATTGGTACTATTTTAAATAAATGTTGAATTGAAGCTATTGTATTGCTGTCTTTTCCCATTAAGTAGTGAACAAAAATGGGACCAACCCAGACATGATGCTTGTTGCTTTGTTACAACAAACTCTGCATCACCCCCTTTATAAGTAGATGGAAGCACATATTGTTGTTGCACCCAGTCTCCCTTGGAACTATTTATGCTTTTCGTTAATCTAATGCCGCTGGTAAAATTAAGCAATGCCACTCTCAGAATTAATTAACTACTGAATCTTAGTTCAAAACTGCAACACTAGTTAGGAATGGTACTATCCTGCTTTGTAGTTCTTTCTACATGTTTAACCAAGGTATTGTTAAGATAATGTCTCTGTTAAAATGAATCAGTTGCATTGTTTTAGGAATGGTACTTTTCTTCTTTGTCGTTCTTTATACATGTTGAAACAAGGCATTGTTAAGATAATGTCTCAGTCAATATGAATGAATCACACTGATGTAGAATTGCTACTCTCCTGCTTTGTTTCTCATTAAGATAAAGTAGATCAATAGATGCTTTTCTTCAGGGAGTACAAGTCATCAACCGTTATTTCTCAGTAATTGTTTCCCTTATACCTATTGTTTCTTACAGGGATATCAAAATTAAAGCTTGATTTTATTCTGACTTCGATTTTAGTTGAACTGCACAAAAGGAGCCAATGTGTCCAAGGCAAACTGCTGCATTACTGGGTCCAGTTGGTCATTCCACTTTGCAGAAAGAAGCAGTCACTGTTTGCGCTACATTACAGAAGGAATGACCGAGAAGCTTTACAAAGTATTATTAGACACCGGTGACATGACTAGTCTGCAAAGACCATTGGCAATTTAACAACACGTGGAGTGCCCTGGGCAAAAAGTGCCCAAACAAGTACAAGAAGCTACGATAGGACACCATGATCATAGGTATTACATATTTTGAATGGGAAAAGCTTGTCAAAGTTTAATCATTGATGTTAGCAAGAATACGTTAGTTTAATATATTGGAATTGGAAAACCTTGTCAAAATTTGCTCATTGATGTTAGCCAGAAGACATGCATTTGAAATTTTTGAGTGGGACGCCCTTGCTGTGAGCAGCGTTGAGTGTTTTTTCCTATTCCTGTGTTCAGTTTAGAAGTAAATAGTTACTCTACTGAGATATTCCTGTGTTAAGAGTTTGTTCTGAATATTGTCATGTAATGCCAGGCCTTGTGTTTGATTGCAAAGTTGAGCTTGGAATGTTGTGGCATGCGGCATCACGAGCTGTTCACCGTGCCTCCTGAGAATAATGCTTCATATTGTTTTGCATGTCGATCTAATGCCAATGATTTTCTTGTTAATAAGATCATCCTCTTCTGTTGTTTCCATGCTTAATAAGTTCATTGTCTGATGTTTCATTCATAGCCTATACGACAAGTCGGGTAGGTTAGACGTGAAATCATACGATCTTCTGGACAACTCATGATATTAGGTCGTGATTGGATCGTCGTTTTCCAACCAAAACCTCTTGTAAAACTGACGCTTGTAAATTAAAGCAGATGGTCTCGGGCGAAGGCACTTGGTTGGTCGATTTTGACTAGTAAAATATCGGAAGTACTTCACACACGATAAAAATGCTAAACGACACTCAGACAATTGCTAATCCAGCCGTTAGCTGCTGTTTCAGCCTTGCCCATGGATGGCATGATACGCACGTCGTGCATGTATCGTCTGGTAATGTCGTCCATATAGTAGTGCTCGTAAAATATACACTGGTCTCTCAAATTACACGCGTAACCCGCCGGTTTTACTTACAGACCCCGGGCCCTCGGTTTCATTACGCCTGTATTTTACGCGTTGTTTCCAATGACGAGTAAATTACACTTGTATGTTAATACAGGTTTGAAATAAACCAGAGCTCCCAAGCGCGGCCTTACCATTTCATGTCGTCTCAGTTTCTCAAATGTGCTCATAGGTGTCCGATGATCCTGGCTTCCTGAATGAGCAGCGGGTGTCGGTGTCAAAACCGGCGGATCTCGGGTAGGGGTCCCGATCTATGCGTCAAGGCTGATGGTAACATGAAGCAAGGGACACAGATGTTTACCCAAGTTCGGGCCCTCTCGATGGAGGTAAAACCCTACTTCCTGCTTGATTAATATTGATTATATGGGTAGTACAAGAGTAGATCTACCACGAGATCGTAGAGGCTAAACCCTAAGAGTTAGCTTATGATGGTATGATTGTAATTGTGATCATCTTTCTAAGGAGCAACCTCTCCGGTTTATATAGACACCAGAGAGGGCTAGGGTTTACATGGAGTCGGTTACAAGAAAGGAAACACAATATCGGGATCGCCAAGCTTGCCTTCCACGCAAAGGAGAGTCCCATCCGGACATGGGCCGAAGTCTTGAGTCTTGTATCTTCACGCTTCAATAGTCCGGACGTTGTACATAGACCGGCTGTCCAGATACCCCCTAATCCAGGACTCCCTCAGTAGCCCCTGAACCAGGCTTCAATGACAATGATTCCGGCGCGCAGTATTGTCTTCGGCATTGCAAGTCGGGTTCCTTCTCCGAATACTCCAAAGTACCTGTTACGACAAATAGTGTCCGGCCTCCAATCAATGTTGTGCTCCTCGGCTTCAGCGCCTCAGTAATGACCATCTCCAC
>NW_025235679.1:0-5942 GCF_018294505.1 Triticum aestivum | reverse complement strand
GCCATCTGCTTCAACTACACCGCCAAGGGAGAATTCCCCGGCAAGGGAGCGTTCTCCGGCAAGGGAGAATTCTCCGGCAAGGGACCGTTCTCCGGCAAGGGAGAATTCTCCGGCAAGGGGCAGTTCTCCGGCAAGGGACAACACCATCGACCCTCCGGTGGTTGAGGCCACGACTGCGGGTCCTAGCACAGGTAATCCTCCTGCCTGAAAACTCCCCTTGGGTTCTTCTTCTTCTGGTTTTCTTTTTGGATGTTTGCTTGACTTCTCTCCCTTTTTCCGTTTGTCAGATCCATCTGCCACGGAGCCGATGGAAACCGAGGCCGCCGGCGAGGAGAACGCGCGCAGCAATGTCGACGACGCCGTTGCCAACGAAGGAGAAGCCGGCGCTGATGATCCTGCCGGCGAAGAGGCCGCCAAGGATGCCGCCACAGAAGCTGGCGAGGAATCCGGCGATCGAACTGACGGCCCCGAGGCCGTAGGAGCGCCAGGCGCTACGCCGACCGCCGATCCCTCCGCCGCTGCTGCAGCGCCAGGCTCCGAAGAGCCCCGGCCCGGCGCCTACTTGAAGGACGGCGACGACATCTTCATCAAGCTCCCCTGGGCATCAAGCTCCAGGGTGCCGGTTGAAGGAGAGATACTGGATGGAGAAGTGCTCGCCTCCGCTGGGATGACGCTGGTCGACGCGCCAAACAGCAGCAGCGACAAGCCTGAGGAGGAGCGGCTACTACGGAAGCTGCTGTCACTCTACCGCGTCCGACAAGCCAAGCTGGTGTCCTGAGAAGCACTTGTCGCAAAGGCGGGAGTGGACATCGAGAAGCGCGCGGAGGAGCTCCGGGTTTTCAGGCAGGAAGCTCTCCGGGCTTTGGCAGAGGAGCGGGAACAAATTGACGAGGAGCGGAAGGCCTTCCTCCTCGAGAAGGCTGAAATTGAAGAGCGACATCGGCTGGTTGCCGAGAAGCTGTCTACGCAGGAAGGTGAGCTGGGGCAGCGCAAGGTCAACCTTGACAGCCACGAGGAGGAGCTTGCTGCGCGCGAGCAAACACTCGGCGGGGCCCTCAAGGAGGCAAAAGATGCTGCCGCAGCTGCCAAGGCCGCCAAGAAGGAGCTGGAGACGAAGGCGGCACAACTGGAGGCCGATCTTAAGGCGAGCGGCGTGGAGCTTGCCGGGCTCAAGCGTGAGCGCGAGAAGGACGCCGCCGCTGATGGCGAGCTACAAGGTCGCCTCGCTGAGAGGATCAAAGAACTTAGCACCGCCAAGGACTCCAATGCAGATCTTGAGTTGAAGTTGACCACTTTGACACAGACACAATGCAGTTACATCCGCTTCTCGCCGTAGAAGCGGATGTTCCCGCAGCAGCAGATGTGCCTTTAGTCCTTGTTGTCGAGCCACAAGCTCCATCATGGGCACAGCAGATTGTCCATTTCCTTCAGACAGGAGAACTTCCCGAAGAGCAAGAAGAAGCGGAAAAAGTAGCCCGGCAGTCAAGTATGTACCAGTTTGTCGACAACATACTGTACAAAAGAAGACTCAACGGTGTGAAATTGAAGTGTATTTGCCGGGAAGACGGACAGAAGCTGTTGGCAGAGATACATGGAGGCATATGTGGTCACCACATTGGCGCAAGAGCACTTGCTGGCAAAGCTTTCCGGCAAGGTTTCTTTTGGCCGACAGCCCTCCAGGATGCAACTGCACAAGTAACCAAGTGTGAAGCGTGCCAGTTCCATTTCAAGCAGATACACCAGCCAGCTCAAGCTCTCCAGACGATACCTTTATCCTGGCCATTTTTGGTCTGGGGGCTCGATATCCTCGGCCCCTTCCCCCGAGCTGTCGCGGGCTTTGAGTACTTGTACGTTGCAATCGACAAGTTCACAAAGTGGCCGGAAGTGGAACCAGTGAGCAAGGTGACAGCACAGTCAGCAGTCAAGTTCTTCAGGTCGATTGTTTGCCATTTCGGGATCCCTAACAGGATCATCACTGACAACGGCACACAATTCACGAGCCGCACCTTCATGCAGTACGTCCAAGATCTTGGCGCCAAGGTCTGATTCGCTTCTGTTGCTCATCCGAGAAGCAACGGTCAAGCGGAGAAGGCAAATGCTGAAGTGCTGCGTGGGCTCAAGACCAGGACTTTCGACAGGCTGCGAAAGTGCGGAAGAAACTGGATTGAGGAGCTGCCAGTGGTTCTTTGGTCGATCAGGACGACACCAAATCGAGCCACTGGCCAGACGCCTTTCGCTCTAGTCTATGGAGCAGAGGCAGTTCTCCCCACGGAACTCGTATATGGGTCACCTCAAGTGCTCGCTTATGATGAGCTTGAGCAAGAGCAGCTGCGACAAGATGACGCGCTGCTCCTTGAGGAGGACCATCTTCAGGCTATTGTACGAGCTGCTCGATACCAGCAAGCTCTGCGCCGCTACCATAGCCAGAAAGTTAATGCCAGAAGCTTCGAGGAAGGCGACCTTTTTCTTCGCCGAGTTCAGTCCGCCAAGAATTCCAACAAGTTGACGCCGAAGTGGGAAGGCCCTTACCGTGTGAAACGAGTCACTAGGCCTGGCGCTGTCCGCCTTGAGACCGAAGATGGCATTCCGGTGAGCAACTCCTGGAACATTGAGCATCTTCATAAGTTTTACCCGTAGGGCGCGGTTGCCGGAACCTGTTCCGGCAACCACCTTTTGTACAAGTCTTGCCGATGTTGCATGTAATCCTTTGTACAAAGCCGGGCGCAGACCCCGTGCATAAGTAAAGCTCATGTGCTCCGCACATCTTGTCAATTTCATGCTTTTTACTTTATATTTGCATGCTTTATCTGACACTTTGTGCAGCACCTACCCCCGGTAAGCAATAACGAGCCGAAAGGCCCCATATCTTTATTTTCTCTTCTTTCTTTTTCTCAAAACAAAGGAAAGAAAGGTTCCCTCGCGCACAAGTTTGCCGGGGGGGAAGGAGAAGATAATGGTGTGGACCAGGCGTCGTTTAAGGAAGGTTCGCCTTGCCAGGAAGCAAACGACAGAAAAGCTAAGTTGCCAAAGTCTGAGCAATTAGTTTTAATTTTTAAGTTATCTTCCTCGAACGACTGTGCTTTGTATGGAAAACCTGTGCGCGGAGGAACCAACTCGTAGCTAGTTGCGCCCTTACTTTGTTTCGAGTCCGCTCAACAACTTAAGTGTCCTGCAACTAGTCGCGAGAAGGTTTCTTGTCGGAGCGGCACCGCCAGCAGGCTGCTGACGTCCCGCACTCAGCGCTCGCGGCTCGGGTGCCTGCGCCGACAAGTTCCCTAAAAGCGTAGGGTAAAAACATACAAAGGAAGGGATCTAGTAAAGGAAATAACACAGCGATCATTATCCAAGATAAAGTTATATTACAAGATAACTTGTTGCAGCTCTAACAGATTGTTCCCATGACATGCCCAGGAGCGACAAGGAAAAAGATAAGATGGGCGGCCTAGTCTACGCGACCGCCCTCAACCCTCTTGATCTCGCTCACCTTGTCCACAATGGGTGCGACAAGGGCCTTGAGCGCTTCCAGATCGGCGTCGGGCGGCAAA
Organism: Triticum aestivum; assembly: GCF_018294505.1. Lineage (NCBI taxonomy): Eukaryota > Viridiplantae > Streptophyta > Magnoliopsida > Poales > Poaceae > Triticum > Triticum aestivum. The sequence goes on along the minus strand of NW_025235679.1, from coordinate 2,397 downwards.
GACCTGAGGACGTTGGTGAGGTTGAGGCCTGGGTTGCGGAAGGCCACCTTCACCAGCACCTTCTGAAGAACTCCCGCGCAAATCTTGTGCGACTCGTCGGCCAGCTACTTTGGGATCTTCTCCTGAAGCCGCTGGAGGGCTGTCGCCACGCCCTTGAAGAACAGGCTGAGCTTGGCACTGGGCTGGAGATGCTCGTCGGAAGGATACCAAAAGTCCTCCATCCCCAGCTGCGCCAGCTCCCCGTCGATGACTGCGGCGATATTCACCAGACCCTCGGTCCAGTGCTCCACAGTCTCCCTAAATGAGTTCTGGGTGACGGCAATGCTCGCCAGCAGCGCCTCGTCGGCCTTGATCTTTTCCGACAAGGTTACCTCTCGCTCCTTGGCACTGTCTAGCATCTGAGTCAGCGTGGCCAGCTTCAGCTCGAGATCCGCGTTGGAGTCCTTGACGGCACTGAGCTCCTTGCCCCTCTCAGCCAGAAGACCCTGGAGCTCACCATTGTCGGCAGCATCCTTCTCGCACTCGTGCTTGAGCACGGCAAGCTCCTCGCCGCTTGTCTTGAGATTGGCCTCCAGCTGCGCCACCTTCGCCTCCAGCTCTTTCTTGGCGGCCTCAGCAGCTGCGGCAGCATCCCTTGCCTCCTTGAGAGCGCCGCCAATCTCTTGCTCACGCGCAGCAAGCTCTTCCTCGTGGCTGTCAAGGTTGACCTTGCGCTGCGCCAAATCCCCCTCCCGCGCAGATAGCCTCTCGGCAACAAGCCGCTGCTGCTCTTCAACCTCAGCCTTCGCGAGGAGAAAGGCTTTCCTCTCCTCGGCGACTTGCTCCCGCTCTTCTGCCAGGCTCCGGAGAGTTTCCTGCCTGAGATCCCAGAGCTCCTCCACGCACTTCTCAATGTCGACTCCCGCCTTCGCGACAAGCGCTTCTCGGGAGGCCAGCTTGGCTTGTCGGGCGCGGTAGAGCAACGTCAACTTCCGCAGCAGCCGCTCCTCTTCAGGCTCGTCGTTGCTGCCTGGTGTGTCAACCAGCGTCAATCCGGCAGAAGCGAGCACCTCTCCGTCAACGGTTTCTCCTTCGACCGGCGCCCTGGAGCTTGACGCCCAGAGAAGCTTGATGAAGATACCATCGCCGGCCTTCAGGTAGGCACCGGGCTGTGGCTCTTCGGAGCCTGGCTCTGCGGCAGCGGCGGGGGGATCGGAGGTCGGTGCAGCGCCTGGCGCTCCTGCGGCCTCGGGGCCGTCAGTGCAGTCGCCGGATCCCTCGCCGGCTTCTGCGGCGGCAGCCTTGGCGGCCTCTTCGCCGGCGGGTTCATCAATGCCGGCCTCTCCTTCAGCGGCCTCGGTTTCCATCGGCTCGGTGGTGGATGGATCTGAGGAATGAAGAAGGGAGAGAAGTCAAGCAAATATGCAAAAAGAAAGTCAGAAGAAGAAAAACCCAAGGGCAAGTTTTTAGGCAAGTGGATTACCTGTGCTAGGATCTGCAGTCGCGGTCTCAACCGCCGGAGGATCACTGGTGTCGTCCCTTGCTGGAGAACTGGCCCTTGCCAGAGAGTTCTCCCTTGCAGGAGAGCGCTCCCTTGCCGGGGAATCCTCCCTTGGCGGTGTAGTCAAAGCAGATGGCGCTTCGGGAACGACTTCCGGGCCCTCCTGGTGAGGATGCTCTGCTCCTACACAAATCCAACAGTCAAGATATCAATAAGGAAAAGAGCACCCATGCGCACCTGACGGCAAGAAGTAAACTATAAACTTACGCTGGGGGCTGCTTTGGGGAGTAGTTGCCAGGTCCGTCAGGGTGGTCTTCAACATACCCCCTGCTGACACGGTGGGATCATCTTCGATGACAATCATCGAGGCATTGGCTCTCTTCGCTTCTCTCTGGGCCAGCGTCCCGAAAAGGAATGGATTCAGATCGAAGCAAGTCAGATACAAGACGAAAGCAACAAGAACGGAGAACCACAAGTATAGCAAGGAAGCTTACTCTTCTTCTTCATCATCGGAGCTGAGCGCGGAGAGATCGAAGTCCGGCTCGCCTCCGGTGCGACGAGGCGGAGGAGTAGGCTCCCTAGCCCGCTTGGTAGGAGCAGCAGCGGTGGACCGGGAAGACCCTGCTCCAGTTGCCGCAGCGGCGTGAGGCGCTCCTGCGGCAACGGTGCTTGCCGCGGTAGAGCGTGTCGCGCGGCTCGGCGGCTGTTGCCCCGTCTGCCTTCCCGCTACGTCCCCGGCCTTGCGGAGACGCCTTCTTGGTGTAGCCGGGGGCTCCACTTGCGGCAAGCTGTCTGAAGGTTCGTGCTTTTCCTCGCCGGGCTCGCTCGGCTCAGCTTCAGGGCCGGCAAGATCTTCCTCGCCGACAAACTCCTCGCGCTCGGCAAGGCTTGCCGCCTCTGCTGCCTCTGCCTCCTCC
>NW_025235678.1:0-5944 GCF_018294505.1 Triticum aestivum | reverse complement strand
TGCTTCACTTAGATTATTTTGAGAGTCGTTAATAGCATGGTAATTTGCTTAATGTTAATATACTTGCTATTCAAGATATGTGAAACTTTCTTTTGAGTGAATTGAATACTAAGATAAGTTTGATGCTTGATAATTGTTTTGAGACATGGAGGTGATAATATCAAAGTCGTGCTAGTTGAGTAATTTTTTATTTGAGAAATGCTTGTGTTGAAGTTTGCAAGTCCCATAGCATGCACGTATGGTTAAAGTTGTGTAACAAATTTGAAACATGAAGTGTACCTGGCTTGTGCATCCTTATGAGTGGCGGTCGGGGACGAGCGATGGTCTTTTCCTACCAATTTATCCCCCTAGGAGCATGCGCGTAGTACTTGATTTTTGATGACTTCTAAATTTTTGCAATAAGTGTATGAGTTCTTTTGACTAATGTTGAGTCCATGGATTACACGCACTCTCATCTTTCCGCCTTTGCTAGCCTCTTCGGTACCGTGCATTGCCCTTTCTTACCTTGAGAGTTGGTGCAAATTTCGTTGGTGCATCCAAACCCCGTGATACGATATGCTCTATCACACATAAACCTCCTTACATCTTCCTCAAAACAGCCACCATACCTACCTATCATGGCATTTCCATAGCCATTTCGAGATATATTGCCATGCAACTTCCATCATCATCATCATGACATACATTACTATTGTCATATTGCCATTGCATGATCATGTAGTTGACATTGTATTTGTGGCAAAGCCACCATGCATTATTTTTCATACATGTCACTCTTGATTCATTGCACCATCTCGGTACACCGCCGGAGGCATTCATATAGAGTCATATCTTGTTCTAAGTTTCGAGTTGTAATCCTTATGTTGTAATCAATAGAAGTGTGATGATCATCATTATTAGAGCATTGCCCAAATAAAAAAGAGAAAGGCCAAAAGAAAAAAAAGGCCCAAAAAAAGAAAATAAAAAGGGCAATGCTACTATCTCTTTTCCACACTTGTGCTTCAAAGTAGCACCTTGTTCTTCATGTAGTGAGTCTCATATATTGTGCCTCAGAGTAGCACCTTGTTCTTCATGTCGTGAGTCTCATAAGTTGTCTTTTTATACTAGTGGAATTTTTCATTATAGAACTTGTCTTGTATATTCCTACAATGGGCTTCCTCAAATGCCCTAGGTCTTCGTGAGCAAGCAAGTTGGATGCACACCCACTAGTTTTCTTTTGTTGAGCATTCATAGTTCTAGTGCATCCGTTGCATGGCAATCCCTACTCCTCATGTTGACATCAATTAATGGGCATCTCCATATCCCGTTGATTATCCTCGTCAATGTGAGACTTTCTCCTTTTTTGTCTTCTCCACACAATCCCCATCATCATATTCTATTCCACCCATAGTGCTATATCCATGGCTCACACTCATGTATGGCGTGAAGATTGAAAAAGTTTGAGATTATTTAAGTATGAAACAATTGCTTGGCTTGTCATCGGGGGTATAGAAGTTGGGAACATCTTTGTGTGACGAAAATGAAGCATAGCCTAACTATATGATTTTGTAGGGATGAACATTCTTTTGCCATGCTATTTTGAGAAGACATGATTGCTTTGATTAGTATGCTTGAAGTATTATTATTTTTGTGTCAATATGAACTTTTGTCTTGAATCTTTCGGATCTGAATATTCATGCCACAATTAAGAAGATTTACATTGAAATTATGCCAAAGTATCACTCCGCATCAAAAATTCTTTTTTACCATTTACCTACTCGAGGACGAGCAGTAATTAAGCTTGGGGATGCCTGATACGTCTCCAACGTATCTATAATTTTTTATTGCTCCATGCTACTTTATCTACTGTTTTGGACTATATTGGGCTTTATTTTCCACTTTTATATTATTTTTGGGACTAACCTATTAACCAGAGGCCCAACCCAGAATTGCTGTTTTTTGCCTATTTCAGTGTTTCGAAGAAACGGAATATCAAACGGAGTCCAAATGGAATGAAACCTTTGGGAACGTGATTTTCTCACCGAACGTGATCCAGGAGACTTGGACCCTACTCCAAGACGTAACAGAGGCGGTCACGAGGGTGGGGGGCGCCCCCCCCTAGGGTGCGCCCCCCTGCCTCGTGGCCCCCCTGTTGCTCCACCGACATACTCCTTCCTCCTATATATACCTATGTATCCCCAAAAGATCAGAACGGGAGCCAAAAACCTAATTCCACCGCCGCAACCTTCTGTATGCACGAGATCCCATCTTGGGGCTTGTTCCGGAGCTCCGCCGGAGGGGGCATCCACCATGGAGGGCTTCTACATCAACACCATAGCCCCTCCGATGAAGTGTGAGTAGTTTACAACAGACCTTCGGGTCCATAGCTATTAGCTAGATGGCTTCTTCTCTCTTTTTGGATCTCAATACAATGTTCTCCCCCTCTCTCGTGGAGATCTATTCGATGTAATCTTCTTTTTGTGGTGTGTTTGTTGAGACAGATGAATTGTGGGTTTATGATCCAGTTTATCTATGAACAATGTTTGAATCTTCTCTGAATTCTTTTATGTATGATTGAGTTATCTTTGCAAGTCTCTTCGAATCATCCTTTTGGTTTGGGCAACTAGATTGGTAGTTCTTGCAATGGGAGAAGTGCTTAGCTTTGGGTTCAATCTTGCGGTGTTCTTCCCCAGTGACAGAAGGGGCAGCAAGGCATGTATTGTATTGTTGCCATCGAGGATAACAAGATGGGGTTTTTATCATATTGCATGAATTTAACCCTCTACATCATGTCATCTTGCTTAAGGCGTTACTCTGTTTTTAACTTAATACTCTAGATGCATGCTGGATAGCGGTCGATGAGGGGAGTAATAGTAGTAGATGCAGAATCGTTTCGATCTACTTCTCTCGGACGTGATGCCTATATACATGATCATACCTAGATATACTCATAACTATGCTCAATTCTGTCAATTGCTCAACAGTAATTTGTTCACCCACCGTAGAATATCTATGATCTTGAGAGAAGCCACTAGTGAAACCTATGGCCCTCAGGTCTATTCTCATCATATCAATATCCATTACTTTATTACTTGCTTTGTTTTTACTTTTCCTTTTACTTTTCACGTTGCATCTATCAATCAAAACTACCAAAAATATTATTTATCATCTCTATCAGATCTCACTCTCGTAAGTGACCGTGAAGGGATTGACAACCCCTAATCGCGTTGGTTGCGAGGAGCTATCATTTTGTGTAGGTATGAGGGACTTGTGCGTGGTCTCCTACTGGAGTGATACCTTGGTTCTCAAAACTGAGGGAAATACTTACGCTACTTTGCTGCATCATCCTCTCCTCTTCGGGGAAATCCAACGCAGTGGGTAGCACTTCTCCTCCTGGCAGGAGGAAGAAGACAGCGCTGCCCCTGGTGGGCTAGGCCTGTTGGCTTGGCTGCCAGCTGGGCTGGCCAGGTAAGTGGCCCAGGTGGGCTTCCTGTCTCTTTCCTGGGTTTTTTTCTATTTTAGTTGCTGTTTTCTATTTTTTCTATTTTGTTTTGATTTAGTAAAAATACTAAACCATTTGATAAATGCTGAAAATAATTGTGGGCACTTGTGAAATTATATCCAATAGCCCTCAAATCATTTCAGGATAATCCGAGCATTTAAAATATTTATAGGATTTAAATGCCCCAATTCAAATACAATATGGATTAATTCAAAAATCCAGAATGGCCTAAAAATAAGTGCATCATTTTTGGCAGAGGTTTTCACCTTTATCAGAAATAATGAACTTTTCTAAAGGGCATTCTGGGTTCATTGAAAATATTTTTATTTTGATCCTAATTGCATTTCATTTGGTGCTAGGGTTTTTCATCCCCATTTCAAGCTTAAGCAAAATTTAAACATGATGACATGAATGTTTTCATGCAATTAGTTACAAGCAATTCTAGGGCTGTGACAACTCACCCCCACTGAACAAGAATCTCGTCCCGAGATTCAAGACGTGAGGTAAGAAGACGGATGGGACACAAAGCCGACACGATATTCATGATCCAATTGCCCTTCTCGAAGATGTTGGTTCACTGCTCCAATTGATCTTGTCGTCTTTGCTTTCGAGATCTTTGTCCAACACAGTGACGGTAGAAGAAACTCTACAGGAATCGATCTTCTCAAAGATCGAGCAACTCAAGATCAACTCATGGAGTGAGACGTTGATACATCTCATGAGCTAAGTCACTAACACACGTCAAGTGGGAAGGAAGGAAACATATGACGGAAGTTCAATTTGGTAGGCAAGAATTCCAGGATTGAGTAATACGGTACAAGAGTTCAAAGTAGCGAGGAAATAAATGCCATGATTCCATAACAGGCTACCATAGCAGAGGTGACTCGTTGGATTGTTCCCTTAAGTGGCAAAAAGAATTACTTTTGATCCATAGATCATTGAAACTCTTCATACCAGCCTAAGGCAATTTACAAATGATCGTTTGAAAGAATTCAAGAGAATGGTACACTCAATTTGGAAAGGAAACTATGGTTATAGAACAACTCGGCAAATGGAAGGCACATTCCAGTTGATACCAAAGATATAACCTAGTGACTGAGCGTGCTTTCAAGAACTTGAGCATTTCCATATTCATCAAGGTTTTTCCAACATCTGTGCCGAGGATCCTGGTAACACAACATACTACCATGATGAATAGTGATGGACGATGCAGTTGCAAAGGATTACAACATCTTCTTAGATTACACCATAGCGAGGCCAAGGAAACAAAATCTGGATGATCGACCGAGAGACATCTAGCACTCCGCTTCAAATGTTCTCCTTGTTGTACTAGCGTATCCCATTCATAGATATGGTTTGATATTTAGAACATCAAGTAAAAGGTCGGACTTCCGAAACACTAAATCCATAAGGAATAACTATGGAGCTAAATCCTACGAAATCCCCATGGGGAGGTGGCCAACTTCCTCAATCAAGATACTACAATAATGGTCTTCCGGTTGGGTGTGTTGGCCATGACACCCACTTTACCGGGTTATAGAGAGACCAATATTATAGTTCTTAGGAGATGTTCCAACCATCATATCTGCCTGACATTCAGATCTGGTTGGTGTCAGAATATTCCAGACTCGTCAAGTCTAGAAAGAAAAATGAAAGTTTGCAACACAATCAATGAGATGACATTGCGAGATTCTCGGGGAATGAACTATGATAGTAAGCTCCAAAACATGAGCTGGTTCTGCTACACACATGTTACCACGCTGTCTCAGACAAGCATGACCACATAGTAGTCTTATAATAAAACACTACTGAGCTCTAGTTGGGAACCATCAACAAGGATATCAAAGTTCTTTCATAAGTCCGGATTAGCTCTTATGAAGGAACTCCTTCTCCTTCAACAAATCAGTCAGTGGCTTGGTGTGCTAGGAAACACATATAGAATGGAGGCGGCCAACCTACCAAACCATAGAGTACTTCGCATGTGCATGGCTGACTTGGAATGATTCCAGAGGAGGTAAAACAAGCCTTCTCAAATTCATGGCGGAAACTTTCATCAAGTGCACATGAATTAGAGGGTCTCACTTCATTCGTCCAAACATATGCTTCATGAACGGGTCATGAAGATAATGCTTATACAAGTTCCAATACTAGCCGGATGTTCAACACAGATCATGGAGAAGATAACAATGTTGCTGATGGGCTCAACAACAATTCATCCAGGTTTCCATATAATTGGAGTTCCACAATTATGTGAACACGGTGATAGCATTGGTCAGACCAAAGGATATAATGGTGTATGCTCGAGGGATCAACCACGAGTAAGACAACATTAAAAACATCATTGGTTCTTATTTGATTTGATGATAGCCCACACTCAAATCAAAGCTTTGATAAGATAATAGTTCCAACAATTTACCACAAGGATAAATCAATGAAGATATCATCTTTCTTCAACACACACAC
>NW_025235677.1:0-5944 GCF_018294505.1 Triticum aestivum | reverse complement strand
CGACGTGTCGCCACGGGATTGGACGGGGCGCGGCGGCGGACGTTGTCCGGCCGGAACGGACGCGTCCGGCGCGGCGCGGAGGAAGTTTCTAGGGTTAGACTGCGTTTGTAATACGGGATGCCCACATATTTATAGGTAGAGGGAGCTAGGAGGCTCCAAATGAGGTGCGGTTTTCGCCCACGTGATCGTGATCGAACGACCTAGAGCATGGAAGAGAGTTTGGTGGGTTTTGGGCTGGTTTTGGAGGGGGGTTTTGCTGGACACTCAAATGGACTTTGCGGATGCCCGGTTAACCGTTGGAGTACCAAACGACCTCCGAATGGAACGAAGCTTGACCGGTAGTCTCCGGGTGGTATATTAAGACCACTTGACAAGCCTCGGTCCATTCCGAGAAAGTTTGACACACGCACATGAAAGAAAACTAGAGGGGTGCACCGGAGGAGATAGGAGCGCCGGATTGGAAAACGGACAACGGGGAAAATGCTCGGATGCATGAGACGAACACGTATGCAAATGTAATGCGCATGATGACATGATATGAAAATGCATGACATGACAAAATACAAAACGAAAGACAAAACCCGACAACGGAGGGAAAAACATATGACATAGCCGGAAATGGCAAGAGTCGGAGTTACAAATATGGCAAGTTACATGCGGGGTGTTACAACACTCCACCACTACGAGAGGATCTCGTCCCGAGATCTAGGACTGAAAGAACTCCGAATATTCGGAACGGAGATGGTCCTCGCGTTCCCAGGTGGCTTCCCGGTCGGAATGGTGCGACCACTTCACTTTCAGGAATTTGATAGACTTGTTGCGAGTCTTGCGCTCAGTTTCTTCAAGAATAGCAACTGGGTGCTCATGATAAGACAAATCTTCTTGGAGGTCAATCTCTTCGAAGTCGATAGTGCGCTCAGGCGTCTTGAAGCACTTGCGGAGCTGTGACACGTGGAACACATCGTGCACGTTCGCGAAGTTGGAAGGAAGCTCAAGTTGATAGGCGAGGTCGCCTCTTTTGCCAATGATCTTGAAAGGACCCACGTATCTAGGGGCAAGCTTCCCTTTGATACCGAAACGACGAGTGCCTTTCATTGGAGAGACGCGGAGGTAGACATGGTCTCCGATCTCGAAAGCCAAATCACGGTGCTTACTATCATAGTAGCTCTTCTGGCGCGATTGCGCGGCTTTGAGATTATCACGGATGACTTTACACATTTCTTCAGCTTCAGTGATTAAGTCATTGCCAAGAAGTTGGCGTTCACCAGTCTCTGACCAATTGAGAGGAGTACGGCACTTTCTGCCATAGAGAATCTCGAATGGGGCCTTGCCCGAACTCGCTTGGAAGCTGTTGTTGTAGGAGAATTCAGCATAAGGAAGACAATCTTCCCATTTCATGCCAAAGGAAATGACACAAGCCCTGAGCATATCTTCAAGAATTTGATTTACTCGCTTGACTTGGCCACTAGTTTGAGGGTGAAAAGCTGTGCTGAAGCGAATGTTAGTGCCCATGGCCTTCTGGAAGGAGTCCCAGAACTTAGAGGTGAAGATGCTTCCACGATCTGAAGAAATCAATTGTGGAATGCCGTGCAAGGAGACAATTCTGGAGGTGTAGAGCTCTGCCAGCTGAGCTGCTGTGATGGATTCTTTGATAGGAAGGAAATGAGCCACTTTAGAGAGCTTGTCGATGACAACAAAGATAGCGTCATTTCCGCGCTTGGACTTTGGAAATCCAGTCACGAAGTCCATTTCGATATGATCAAACTTCCATTCCGGAATAGCAAGAGGTTGGAGGAGACCAGCTGGTCGTTGGTGTTCTGCTTTCACTCTTCGGCAGACGTCACATTCATTCACGAATTGAGCAATTTCTCGCTTCATTCGAGTCCACCAATACGACTGCTTGAGGTCATGATACATCTTCGTACTTCCAGGATGAATGGAAAGGAGAGAATTGTGCGCCTCGTTCATTATGACTTTCCTTAGATCACCTTTCGGAACCACAATCCGGTCCTCGAAGAACAAAGTGTCTCTGTCATCAATGCGATAGCACTTGTATTTGGAAAGACCCTTGTCGATACCACGTTTCACCTTCTTCACCATGGCATCAAGGAGTTGAGCCTCACGAATTTGATCTTCCAAAGTAGGAGATACTATGAGGTTGGCAAGAACGCCTTGAGGAACAACTTGGAGATTCAGCTTGCGGAAAGCTTCACAAAGATCCGGTTGGAAAGGCTTGAGAATTAAGCTGTTGCAATAAGCTTTCCTGCTTAACGCATCTGCAATGACATTAGCCTTGCCTGGAGTATATTCGATACTCGGATTGTACTCTTGAATCATTTCTACCCATCGAGTCTGCCTGAGGTTGAGGTTGGGCTGAGTGAAGATATACTTGAGACTCTTGTGATCAGTGAAAATGTCCACTTGTCTTCCCAACAAGAGATGTCTCCACGTAACCAAAGCATGGACAACTGCCGCCAACTCAAGATCGTGAGTGGGGTAGTTCTTCTCGTTGGGCTTCAACTGCCGAGAGGTATAGGCCACAACTTTCTTCTCTTGCATTAACACAGCACCGAGACCTTGGAGAGAAGCATCACAGAAAACTTCATACGGCTTGGATTCATCAGGAGGAGTCAAGACAGGAGCTGTGACTAATTTCTGTTTGAGAGTGTTGAAAGCAACTTCACACTCAGGAGACCAGACATATTTCACATGCTTCTGCAGGAGATTGGAAAGAGGCTTTGCAATCTTGGAAAAATTCTCAACGAATCTTCGGCAATAACTTGCAAGACCCAGGAAACTGCGGAGCTGCTTGACATTTTGAGGAGGTTCCCAATCCAGAACTGCGGACACCTTCTCGGGGTTAACAGCGATGCCTTTAGCGGAGATGATGTGACCAAGGAAAAGAACTTCATCGAGCCAAAACTCACATTTGGAGAACTTCGCATAGAATTGATACTCTCTGAGCTTGTCGAGCACCAATCGCAAATGTTTGGCATGATCCTGCTTATTCTTGGAGAGAATAGTCAAAACTTCTACGTCAGGAGACCTCACCAGAGCGACGAAGGGACTGAGGAGTAAAAAGAATCCTACTCTCCGATATATATAATCCTAAGACTCAAAACATTTTTATTCTAGACTCAACAACGCCAGCGATTCGATCAAGCAGGGGGCTCCTAAGTCGGGGATGGCTCTGATACCAACTTGTAACGCCCACGATGCGGCTATATCTCCCACGTGTCGAGGCACGACTTAGAGGCATAACCGCATAGTGGTTTTGTCGCAAGAAGGGTCATCTTCACACAATCCCATGTAATGAACAAAAATGGGATAAAGAGTTGGCTTACAATCGCCACTTCACACAATACATAAATATCATTCATACATCATCCAAAATACAAACATATAGACCGACTACGGTCAAAATCCAGATGAAAATAAGACAACCCCAAATGCTAGATCCCCGATCGTCCCAACTGGGCTCCACTACTGATCATCAGGAAAAGACACATAGTAACGACCACGTTCCTCGTCGAACTCCCACTTGAGATCGACGCCATCATCTGCACTGGCATCGTCGGCACCTGCAACTGGTGTTGGAAGTATCTGTGAGTCACGGGGACTCAGCAATCTCACACCCGCGAGATCAAGACTATTTAAGCTTGTAGGACAAGAGGTGCAAAGAGGTGGAGCTGCAGCGGCAAAACATATATGGTGGCTAACTTGCGCAAATGAGAGCGAGAAGAGAAGCAAAGGAACGGACGTCATCTAGCAATGACCAAGAAGAGGTCCTGAACACCTACTTACGTCAAACATAACACAGACCGTGTTCACTTCCCGGATTCCGCCGAGAAGAGACCATCACGGCTACACACGCACTTGGTGTATTTTAATTGGGTCAAGTGACAAGTTATCTAAAACCGGACATTAACAAATTCCCATCTGCCTCATAACCGCGGGCACGGCTTTCGAAAGATATTACCCTGCAGGGGTGTCCCAACTTAGCCCATCATAAGCTCTCACGGTCAACGAAGGATAAACCTTCTCCCGGAAAGACCCGATCAGTCTCGGAATCCCGGTTTACAAGACATCTCGACAATGGTAAAACAAGACCAGCAAAGCCGCCCGAATGTGCCGACAAATCCCGATAGGAGCTGCACATATCTCGTTCTCAGGGCACACCGGATGAAACATCCTACGAGTAAAACCAGACCTCGAGTTTCCAGGAGGGGGCCCCGCAGTCTGCTCAGTTCGGACCAACACTCGAAGGAGCACTGGCCCGGGGGGGGGTTAAAATAAGATGACCCTCGGGCTCGCGAAAACCCGGGGGAAAAGGCTTAGGCGGCAAATAGTAAAACCAAAGTTGGGCCATGCTGGAGGAGTTTTATTCAAGGCGAACTGTCAAGGGGGTCCCATAAATCACCCGACCGTGTAAGGAACGCGAACTCAAGGAACATAATCCCGGTATAACAGTACTAGGGCGGCAAGAGTGGAACAAATCACCAGGCATAAGGCCGAGCCTTCCACCCTTTACCAAAATATATAGATGCATTAATAAAATAAGAGATATTGTGATATCCCATCATATCCATGTTCCGACATGGAACAAACTTCAACTTCACCTGCAACTAGCAACGCTATAAGAGGGGCTGAGCAAAAGCGGTAACATAGCCAAACAACGGTTTGCTAGGAAAGGATGGTTAGGGCTGACATGGCTGAAATAGGAGGCATGATATAGCAAGTGATAGGTAGCGGAGCATGGCAATAGAGCGAAACAACTAGCATAGCAAAGATAGAAGTGATTTCGAGGGGTGGTCATCTTGCCTGCTAGGTTCTCAGAGTTGTCGAAAGCTTGATCCTCGTAAGCGTACTCGACAGGCACGACCTCCTCTGGAATCTTTGTATTGCTGAAACCAATCAGCAGCTTGGTCCTTGAGCTGGAAAGAAGCGAACTTGACAAAGTCCTCAGGCCTGACATTGCTACATTCAAAATGCTTGTTGATGTCCACGAGCCAATCATCGGCATCCGTGGCCTCGGCACAGTAGCTGAAAGACTTGGGCTGATTTGCGAGAAACTGGTTGAGAGTGGCAAAGTGAAACTGATTGTTGCCTTGACCTTGATTGCCTTGATTGCCTTGCCCTTGAGTACGTTCTTGCAAGAGTTGCAGAATCATCTGAGCATTGGCGTTGGTGGCTGCCATGATTGCTTGCCATGCCTCCGGAGGTGGAGGTGGTGGCGGAGGGTTCGCTTGACTCCCTTCATTGCGATCCGGATTCTGACGCGTTGGCGGAGCCATCCTGAAGAGGGTGACATCCGTTAGCATCTTGATAGACAAAAGATAAGTAGAATCAACGGATAGAAATTGCAACATATAGTCTTCACAATAAACATTCGAACGAAGATGAACGAATGAATTCCGTAGTAAATCATCACACTTCCATAAGTTGAGAAGCCACTAGAAAAAGATATGGAATGAACATATGAATTCGAAGCAACTCGAATGCCACAATACAAAATAAAACCAAGTATTGGCTTGCAGAATAAGCCGGAACAAACATATGATAGATATTTCGTCCGAAGTTTTCGTGGTGGGGCCCACACGGGCTCAATCGTACAGCACCATCATGTACAAGGCTGTGCACATGACATACGAAGCGTCCCCGAGTCGGCAAAGCCATGGACTCTTTAAGACACAACGAGACCACTGTAAAATCAACCGTATACAGGCGGACCACTAGACGTCGAACCCCAATCTCATATCATGCGTCTGTCGGAAAGATATCCTAAGGCTACTAGAATTCCCACTTATAAACTCCCGAAACTTTCTGGTTATGCAATCTGGTGTAGGGGATACAGGGGACACAAATATATATCACCCAAACTAGCAATCCCTAGATCCAGCTGTATCCATCCGTCAACACATAACCAAGAAACCTTCGGAAATCG
>NW_025235676.1:0-5945 GCF_018294505.1 Triticum aestivum | reverse complement strand
AAATTAAAAATTTCAAATTCCAAAACTAATATATTTTTCAAACTAATTACACGTTTGGTGCATAGTTACTGCCCAGTTATTATAATTACATCCCATTTATTATTTCTGAAAGTCCATTTTCTTGTTAAGCCTAATGCATACCTCCTAGGAAAGTTTGCAGCCCAGCGGGGCGGAGAATAACAAGTTGACACGGATATTGTGTACAACTGTCGGCCCAGTTGCATTGCTAATGTTGAAAAAAACACCTGTGTAGTACAGTACAACCTAACATGGCTACTCAGCCCACATTTAGCAACGCCGGAAAGGCCCAAACAAGGCTTCTGTCCAACTTTTGGAAGTCACTGAGCTCAATTAATAACTTAAGAAAAAAGTTAGATTACAGTGGAACCTAATTAAAAGCTATCACGAGCAAATAAATAATTCAATGGGTCCCACTTGTGCGTGTGTGCGTGTGTGTGTGAGAGAGAGAGAGAGAGATAGAGAGAGACCCATCGGTCAATGCTCGTAAATACATCTTTCAGCCATATGCATTGCTGATGCTCAGTAAAAACTTATATAGTTGACACAATCATATAGAACATCATAGCAAACTGAACTCGCATACAAACGTTTCACGCACGCGGCACAATCAGGATGGAAGCAGTGGATCGCTACGGATAGGTCTATGTTGAAACCAACGAAGACGTACATAGCGATTAATAGTCTTTATCAATGACGGGGAAATATCTTGAATGTTGTGCAAAGAAAACAGACAGACAACACAATAAGTTTTGCTAGCACATTAAGTTGTTGTATAACCCTTTCTAAAAAAAAGTTCAGGTACAAAATTAGAACATGTTACAATCAAATGTACTGGCATATCAGTGCTTCACACCCATAGCTCGGATTTAACTAGTATCTGACAAGAGTTAGTTGTTAACTCAAATTAGAGCACATCCAGGCAGCCAGCCCTGCCTCTTCTCCCAAAGAAGTAGTGGCCTCCGCCGCGCGATGGAGAAGGACCTGTGCCATCCATTGTTCCAAGCAACACGGGGAAAGTCTGACGTTGACTCCTATAATGGACGTCGTCGACGGACCCTGGCACCAGCAGCGGCGGCAGGAGTTCGATTGATGGATTGACCACTTCTTCGACATGCACGAACACTTGATACAGGTACATCCCTAACGTGGTCCGCGGCGGCCTTGGTGGCGACGAATAGTACAACCCCGGTTCCTGCACCGGTATTTCAACACCAATCACCTTCGGTATGGTGGACGGCTTCTTCATCCATGCCATAACTGTCAGCGCCCACCTGTCTGGAGGAACAAACATACTTACGAGCTCACCTTCAAGGTCGTTGATAAGCTCGTTCATGGACTCGCTGTTCCAAGCACATCGAGGCATGCCGTGGAAGGTAAGCTTTGTTAAAAACTCAAGCTCAGAGGGCACCGAGCCCAATCCTGGGTGCCACCGATCAAAGCTCACCAGCACGCCATCGCGGAACAAACACCGAGAAGACTCGAACACACGACTGCAGTTGAAAGTTTTCCGGAACCTAACGAAGAAATCAGCCGGTGGCGGACAGACTTCGATGAGCAAGTCACTTATTTGGATGTCGTGCACAATGCCAAGAGCTTTGATAAGGTCGTCCGGCGAGACGGGAGGCCGGTCGCCGTTGATGGTTACCATCAGCACTTTGCCGGCAAACTTGTCGTCAAGCGCCGCCATGCCACTGTTGAGCGACAGCACGCAGCGACCGAAGGCAGGACGGACCTCAGGATCTCCATCTCAGAGATCCGCGTTGACCTGCGACATGATAGTGCGCTTGAGTACTGGTAGTACAGGAGGGGGATTTGGGGGAACTGGAGTAGGAATCGAGATTCCAGAGGTGGGCGAGGGGCGGGAGACTGGGGATTAAAAGGTAGCATGAATTTCGAGCACGCGCCAATATGCTCTTGGCGCACAAGTGCACGAAAACACCGGTGGCGCCCACATGTCGGCCTAAGAGTACTTATGCTTTCTTTTTTGGAGAGCCCGACCTTTTTTCAGGATCTTTTGAGAGCCCGGCCTGAGAGTCATAATTGACCTGTTTGGCATTGCGTTACTACTCGGCCCATATTCAACAACACCTCACTGGCCCAAACAAGTGTACATCATCGAAAAGACACTGAGATCAAATTATATAACTTGAAAAAAGGAGATATACTCTGAACACGGGAGAATGGTGATGCCCTCATTTAGCCCACCAATAGTTCGAGACAATAAACAGTTCGAAACAATGATATATACAACATTCAAACACTGACTAGTGACTACTACTGGCATAAACAAAAAGACATGATAGTTCATAAGAAGTCTTGCTACACCACCAAGATGAACCCATCTGCAGCGCTCAGACTCTCGTGATCCAGACGAGAATGACATTCTAAACAGAAGCAACTATTACATAGTAAGAGTGACATAGACGAGGATGACCAAATGACAAGGAATATGCATAACAAAAGAAAGAACTAGCAATCTAGAACCAGCAGCAAAGACAACAAAGTCATTCGAAGAGATGATCCAACACCATCATAATTTGCAGCCCCGCTTCAGCGACCAGTGGTCCGGAGACACCAGTACTCCACTCTTTCGATGCAACAGCCCAATTACCTATCAACCTGAAGGCTTGAACCACATCACCACCTGTCGCAATTGAGAAATCCAAGGATCAAAGTTAATCCGGATGCCTTTGTCATTCTCACCTTGTTTTGGCTACAGGCTGTATCATTGACAATAAGGGGAGTTTGCTCCCGAACTCCTAGGGCTCGCTGTCTAGACACAATTTTCCATAGCAAACAGAGCCTCTCTGCCATCAAGTTCCTTGCCAACGGTGATCTCCTGGTTAATTGGATAATTGAGTCCGAGAAACAGAGAGTGTGAACTAAGGCTGTTTACCCGCCTCCAACTAAAAAATCCTAAAGGCCCCAACAAGCTGGTATCCTGCTCATAGACGTAACAGCCACTGTCCGGATACTCACGTATTACACGGTGCTTGTATACAGTGGGGTTTTTGCAATATAACTTTTCCGACTCTTGTGCCCGAATGATCATCAGTCTTTTGCCGTCGTCTGATTGAGCGAGGAATCAGTTGTGCTTCCCTGTTTTTAGCAAAGGTGGTGTGATTACAAAGGGCAGTAACTGTAGGGACAATGCATCATATAAAAAAGGACAGGCATTGTTAATGTAAGATCAGCATTGTTTAGAGTATGAGTAGGATAATGCAAGAAACAACATTGAAATGTCCCTGTTGGAACTGGGAGGAAAATACAAGGAAATGTATACTGGGTTCAAAAATATAGAAGTGCCATGCATGGTTATACTCATGTTATCTCGCAATCGATTCTTCACAGGAAACTACCATGTCATGCATGTTATGTAATCATGTTCTGTCCTCACAAACAAATTCTTCAAGGTAACTAACAGACCATGCATTGTTATATACTCCTGTTCTATGGGCAAAATATTTGTGAGGATATTATTCCAGCCATTGATTGCCGAAGGGCGAATATAGGTATGTACACATGGTAAGCATTGCAGGATTTCACTACTTCCAAATATAGAGTTCTCCATAAGCACATTTACTTCCCTAATGTATGGTTAGATGAAACCAACAGTGTGGTGCATGTTTCTACATCATGAAAATGAGGAAACTAACACGGCCATTGATACACACTCATATTTAGTAGTAGTATATAGATTACTGTAAAATAAGGATAATATCCATATATTCCTAACCATTTGATTATTCAGGGTACAAATTGGCTGTAATGACATGGTCACAATCACATGAATTAACTCATTCCAAATATAGCTGATTTACGGCGTCTCTAATACATTACCATAGTTCTACTCAAATTCTGCTCAAACAGGGATATGCCAATAATCACAAAAAGTTCAAACAGTGTCATGGCGTCATCATTAACATGAGATGGAAACAACTTACACGCGTCGTCCCAGCAATACGTGGTGCCATCTGCTTTGTCGATCGTGTAGATATGCCATTGTGTTCAATAGCATCACAGAAGTGTGTATCAGCTTTGACGATGATCCACTGCGAGCTGATTTGTCTCCAGCTAAAGAAGGCACCGGCATAAAGATAGGCGAGTCCGCGGTCGAACAAGGAAATTAGCTTGAAGTCTGCATAATTCGCATGTCGTGTGGGCACTTGGCAGATTACAATCTTCTGCAAAACAAGGTTCGTCCAACTGACGTGGTAATCTAGATGAGTTGGACCGAGATGGTAATACTCTATATAATCCAACGGAGGAAGGATAATCTCATGGGAGGTTTGGAAGTTCACAAGCACTAACTTTTTACCGTCTTCTCTGAAGGCAGCCATCCAGTGGGAGTTCATGCCGACCCAGTACATAACTGGCAAGAAGTTTCGGGCGATGGTGATCGGATCAAAGTCGAGGAAATGATGTACGGCGACCCACTACATACCTGCAAAGAAGTTTCGGCTAATGGAGATCGGATTGAAGTCGAGGGGCATCATGTATGCCTCCGTATCATGGTGAGCCGATCTCGAAAGACCGGATAGCAGCAAGCAGGGTGTCTTGAAAAGCTTAGGCCTCGCTTTGATGATGGCCGTGTGCATGTCTCTCGAGCATGCAGCCAGCCGCAGGGCGCTCAACATATCCATACATGAAAAACAGAGGTCGAGGATGTCACTGGGGAGATTACTCCAATCGCGGCTCATATGGATGCTACGCGGTTCGCGTTCGGTCATGGTGGAGTTTGGAAGGTGGAGGTTTTTGGGGGCTTGATTTACGGGGGAGAAGGTTGTCGGTGTTGGAGTGGCTAGCGAGGGAATAGTGGTACTGGGGGAGGCGAGTGAGGCGACGGTACACGGGGGCACAGTGAGATGGAGACGGAGACGGAGAAGGAGATGCAGATGGAGTGGTGCTATGGGAGGGGAGAGGGAGACGAGGCGAGGCGCCAATGTGTTGTACAGCGGCGGTGATAGACTGCACTGTGCATAGGGTGAGGCTGACTTTGGTAACCCGAACACGCCGCGTGGACTAGTGTCAGGCGCAGGGTGTTGTCACTTCACTGTGAGGACCGGATGAATAGTATTTTGACCATCAAGTGTACCACAGTTGTACTACTAGTAGTAGTAGTAGGAACATGAGTACTCCGGTATTGTATAGCGGAAATAGGTCTCCCGTGCTAGCATGCCTATTCACTTCATCGTTCAGGTATCATCCATATTGCGAACAGAACCAAATTCTCGTGCATGCCCAATCAACGCCCTGTCGCGATGCATGCAGTGGTCGTTCTGGTGCATCAAGGACGGCATACAGATCATTCCACACTTGCGAAGGGAAAAAATGGGAAGGTAGAATACGGCAACAGAGGAAGAGAATGCTGGCTAACGAGGCTGGGAGGGGATTGAGCAGGAAGTTAATGCTCCACGCCTAAAGGTTTTGGGAAAACCTGATTTTTATAAGGTGATTATACTCACCTAAACGGAGGGAGTATTCCTTAACCAGAGAATGTTGTGTCTCCCACTCACGCGCCAATATCCATCTAAACCAGCTACGGCACATTTTTTATCTGTTTGCATAGGTCCCACCTATCAGGAAGGATGGGCACATACACGAACAGGTACGACTCATCAGTCTACCCGCATAGCCTTTTCGTTTAGTCTACCTAGCCGTCTAATCAACTGCCTGCATGCCACTTCCCCCGTTTACTTCTCCATCGGGAACCGATTTTCCTCGGCTTCTTCACCTCCCCTTCGTATTCATTTGCATCCAAACCCCACTATGTTCACATTGTTTTAACCTCTTTAAATAATCATCTACTACTTCAGTTAGACTAGCCATCTAATCTTAATTCTCCAAACCATAGCCCTCCGTTCCAGCGGTTCCAAATGGCGAAGGAGATCGAGATGCAGGTTTTTAGCGTCCAACATGTCCTC
>NW_025235675.1:0-5945 GCF_018294505.1 Triticum aestivum | reverse complement strand
AACACAATAGCCAGGGACAAGCCAGTGAGTACTTTTGAATGTACTCGCAAACATTATGAACACACGTATAATATAACAAGGGATAATCATGCTCCGAAATATTCTATGATCATAACGTCAGCCACGAAATAAACAAAATCCATGATGCACGCATGCAGGTCGTTCATATACAATATGAATATGCAATCTCTCAAATAAAAAATGTTACATGCACGGTACACAGATCGATGCAATTCCTCAGCATCCGAACGATTTCACAAACGTACAAGTAAGTTTTTTAAGAGGAAAAGAGCCCTCACCCAGGTTATCGACTAATACCCTGTGGAGGGAGTTTGTATGGGGATGGATTTCGCCCTTCAAGTGATGGCCGCCGCAGTTGAGCAGCAGACAGATGCTTACGGCGCCATGGCAGCAGCAGCTGAGAGTCAGTCTTCGGGGCAACGCTGCAGCAGCGGGTGCGGATGGAGGCAGTCGGGCACTAGGCGTCCATGGAAATTGGAGAGCGTATGCTTATTCTTACACGATTTCACTACAATACGTCGGTCATCAGTGCAGATGGCTGCAGCCTGTGCCCCAAACGTGCTAGACACCAACGACATACAAGGAGGAAATTGTGGTTATAAATAAAAAGATTTGAGGTGTACATATACACTTTGGCGAGGATGGTGGTGAGAAGGTGAAGGTGATGATGTCTAATACACGCATAGATGCCCCTGGTAAGTCCCTTGTCATGCATGTTATCTCTCACATCAATTTTACTACTCCCTCCGTAAACTAATATAAGAGCGTTTAGATCACACCCTCGATTGAATACATTGGTGTGGTTAAGTTTTGGTTTACTAATGTTTACACATATAGGATGGTGCTGAGTTTAACACGAGATCAATGCTCTACAACTAGAAAGGGATTAACTGAAAACAGTGAGAAAGCAAATTGCATGTTGCTAACTTCTTTGGTTTCTTGAGACGCTATGTAACCCATTCGTTCTCAGCTAGCAAATGACCTCATCTAGGAATTTCAATGGTTGTGATTCAGACAATGTCAAACTTCTTAATGCCACTATTCACAGTCATGCTAACACTAAACACAAAAGCTAGCTTGCATGAAGACTAGCAAGGAATCCAATAAGTGGCACTTCAGCATTGTTTTCCTGCATCGATGCCCAACCCGCCAATCTCCTGTTGACTATCCTTGATCATAACCAGCTACCTCAAGAAATCAGACCACCTATGGTAAGTACCATCTCACAGAATTATAGTGTGCTCCTCTATTATAATTTTTGATTTGTGGAACGGCTTCCATAGCCCTGAAGTCCATTAAGAAGCAAAGGACACTGCAGTATGGTATCCATTTAGAGTTTGTAGAACAGATAATGGTTCACATAATATTTTGACTGTGTACCTCAGTAATGATGTCTAAAGATGTACCTAATTAATCAGATAGAGATGACTTCGGCCGGCAGCTACTAAAAAAATCCTCAATATTTGTGTCTTCACGTGATGAGTGGAACTTAAGAACCTCTTTAGCATTAAAGATTTTGGCACAAAGTTGATTTCCTTTACTTCTACGGAAAAAGTAATATTTTTAAGGTAAAAAACAATAAAAATAATGGATCTTCCTAAAATTGAGCAGTAATATGTAATTCAACCCACCATTAGGATAAGCAAGGCCGGCCGAGGTCTCAAGCGGTAGAGCAAGCTACTCTCCCCGGTCCAAAGACCAGTAGGCGCTTCGTCGTTCGTCTTTGTAGTCATCCGTGGCCTGCCACTTTCTGTAATAATATTATAATATCATCCTCTTTAATTTGATATTTGCATTCTCTATTGTCCAGGAATAAAGAATGAAAACAAAAGGAGGTCCACGTAGCAAGGTTTTTGAGAAACTTGCCAAGGTGGTTTAAACAAATCAAATATGAAATACAACAAGGTGATCCGTTATTAATTGCGAATCCTTTATATCGATACAAGAATGATACCACTAAAGAGGCAACAATTCCAGTTAGGCACAAGAGGTGCCTAATTGATTCCAGCGTGGACAAGAAAAACAAAATTTTGAATTGATATGTTATTGATGCAAATCCAGGCAATTAAACAAAAATGGAAAGATTGAAAAGAAGAATGAAATTGCACACAAGAAAAATAGCCAGTCTTCGATCCTGCATGGGGATGTCCCAGTCTAGGCAGCTGCACCAAAAGGACAACCATTGATACACGCGAGGTAAGAAAATCTTCTCAAAGTTCCACTCTCATGCACTAGTACAAAACAGGGCTTTCGTTCGGGCATGGCAAGCCCATTAGTCCGGGTTCAGTCACGAACCGGGACCCATGGGGGCATTCGTCCCGGTTCGTGAGCCCAGGGGGCCGGCCGGGGCCTCGTGGGCATTGGTCCCGGTTCGTATGGAACCATTGGTCCTGGTTCGATGCACGAACCGGGACTAATGGGCCTCGCTCCTGGCCCACAACCATTGGTCCCAATTCTTGGCATGAACCGGGACAGAAGGCCCGGATTTAGTACCGGTTCTAGCCACGAGCCAGGACAAATGAGCTGCCTATATATACCCCATCGCCACAGCAGAGACTCCACAGTGCTCTATTTTTTCTGGCCGTCGAGGGGAGGGCATTTGGGTGCTCTAGCTCACCTCCTATGCACATGAGGTGTTCGATGAAATGTCCGAGCCACACTAGTTAATCTTTCTCCTTTCGAAACTCGACCTCCGAGCTCCATTTTCCCCGAGATTTGTCTAGGTTTAGCGGTCCGTCACGTCCCGTCCCCGTCTTCACCGCCGTCGATCGCCCGCGCCGATCTTGTCGCCAGCACCACCGTGGTGAGCCTCTTGTTCTTATCTTCTTTCTGAAAGAAAAAAATTCTTACTTCAGATAGATACTTGTCTAATTTTGTTACTTTTATTATTCCTTCTTATTATTAAATGCGATGGTTTTGGTATCCGCCCCCGTCGGCCCTCGTCCTGTCTATGATTCGGATGTGGTATATATTATCTTTATAACTATTGGTTCATTTATTGTTTATGAAAATAATGCCGACCAACGTGACATAGATTTTATTTATCTAGGAGGTATGTGAACCGGAAATTCCAACCGACCCTATTGTCGAGAGGTTAAATTTAGTTGAAGAAGAAAACAATTTCTTGAAGGAAAAAATAAAAAAAATTGAGGAGGAGAAGATGATGTTGGAGTTGCATGTTGCGAATGTCTTCCATGATCACAAGATCAAGATGGATGCAATGCGCTTGAAGATTAGAAAGATTAGAAAATATGCCATTCATACCAAGGCTTGGTATCATTATGCCGTTGGATCAATTGTTACCTTGGTTGCGATTATGATCGCATTTGTTTTCACATTGAAATGTTTTACATAGTTTCAATGTATGGTTTAATTAATTAGATGCTCTGGAGAGCTATATGTTGTTAGATGAGAACTATGTATGTACTTTGGTTTTAATGTGATGATGAACTTCTATTAATTTAGTCACTTAATTATCTATTCATGATGTTCTGTAATGGTTTTTGACACACTTAATTATATATAATGCACGCAGATGAACCGGCAATGGATGTACGGTGACAGACACACCCTCGAGTACATTAAGGGCGTGCATGATTTTCTCGAAGTGGCTGAGGCAAACAAGCAGAATGGTTTTATGTGTTGTCCATGCCCTACATGTGGGAATACGAAGTCTTACTCTGACCGGAAAATCCTTCACACCCACCTGCTTTACAAGGGTTTCATGCCACACTATAATGTTTGGATGAGGCATGGAGAAATAGGGGTTATGATGGAAGACGGTGAAGAAGAAGAGGACGATGACAACTATGTGCCCCCTGAATACGGTGATGCTGCAACGGGGGAAGCTGCTGAAGATCAAGAGGAACCAGACGATGTGCCCAATGATGATGTAACGGGGGAAGCTGCTGAAGATCAAGAGGAACCAGTGCCCGATGATGATGATCTCCGCCGGGTCATTGTCGATGCAAGGACGCAATGCGAAAGTCAAAAGGAGAAGCTGAAGTTCGATCGCATGTTAGAGGATCACAAAAAAGGGTTGTACCCAAATTGCGAAGATGGCAACACAAAGCTCAGTACCGTACTGGAATTGCTACAGTGGAAGGCAGAGAATGCTGTGCCTTACTAAGGATTTGAGAAGCTATTGAAAATATTGAAGAAGAAGCTTCCAAAGGATAACGAATTGCCCGACAGTACATACGCAGCAAAGAAGGTCGTATGCCCTCTAGGATTGGAGGTGCAGAAGATACATGCATGCCCTAATGACTGCATCCTCTACCGCGGTGCGTACAAGGATCTGAACGCATGCCCGGTATGCGGTGCATTGCGGTATAAGATCAGACGAGATGACCCTGGCGATGTTGACGGCGAGCCCCCCAGGAAGAGGGTTCCTGCGAAGGTGATGTGGTATGCTCCTATAATACCATGGTTGAAACGTCTGTTCAGAAACGAAGAGCATGCCAAGTTTATGCCATGGCACAGTGAGGACCGTAAGAAAGACAGGAAGTTGAGAGCACCCGCTGACGGGTCGCATGGAGAAAAATTGAGAGAAAGTACTGGGCTGAGTTTGCAGCTGACCCAAGGAACGTATGGTTTGGTTTAAGCACGGATGGCATTAATCCTTTCGGGTAGCAGAGAAGCAATCACAGCACCTGGCCCGTGACTCTATGTATGTATAACCTTCCTTCTTGGATGTGCATGAAGCGGAAGTTCATTATGATGCCAGTTCTCATCCAAGGCCCTAAGCAACCCGGCAACAACATTGATGTGTACCTAAGGCCATTAGTTGAAGAACTTTTACAACTGTGGAATGCAAACGGTGTACGTACGTGGGATGAGCACAAACAGGAGGAATTTAACCTGCACGCGTTGCTGTTTGTAACCATCAACGATTGACCCGCTCTCAGTAACCTTTCAGGACAGACAAACAAGGGATACCACGCATGCACGCACTGTTTAGATGTCACTGAAAGTATATACCTAGACAAATGCAGGAAGAATGTGTACCTGGGCCATCGTCGATTTCTTCCGACCAACCTTCAATGTCGAAAGAAAGGCAAGCATTTCAAAGGCGAGGAAGATCACCGGAAGAAGCCCGCCATGCATACCGATGATCACGTACTTGCTATGGTGTAACATCCCAAATTTTCAATTTGGAATGTTATACATAGACCATCATTGCATATCATGTTTTATTGCATTTTGACAAATCCTCGATAAATCCTAAGCAACTCAAGGACCCTCGGAGAGAGTTGGGGATTTTTCTTAAATTTTCATATTTGATTTTTATCAAATAATAAGACGAGGATTTTGGTTTTAATTATTTTCCCTCCGGAAAAGTATTTCATTCTAAATAAACGAGAGGAGAAAACATGACTTCTCCAAAACAATTGAAATACTGGAGGAAAAATGTTAAAATCATTATTTGGAATTTATTTGGATTTTATTTGCAATATTTATTGCATTAAAAATATTCCATATTTTCAAAATATTTATTTTGATAAAAGAAATGTTCACCCTATTCTAGATTTTCTAACTAGACGGGGAAAATTTATTTCATATTTTTCTGATTTTTATTTATTTTTCTACTAATTGTTTTCCGCGGAACTTATATAAAAAAAACGCCCGCGCGCCGCCTGGGCCAAAGGCCAAGCCGACGGCCCAGCCCCGCCGCCCGTCGCCTCTGTCCCGGAGACGGGATCGCCGCCCGAGTCCCGGCCGGCTATGCCGCCGCCCGGTGCCCCCTTCCCCAAGCTCGGACCCCCCCTCCTATATATATAGCCCCACCTCTCTCTCTCCCCTCAACCCGCAGCCGCCGCCGCCGCCCGCATCTCGCTGCCGCCGCCGTGTTCGTCGCCGGGAGCCACCGCCGCCCTCGCCCGCCCCTCGACCGAGCCCCGCACCCCGCCGCCAGAGTCGCCGCC
>NW_025235674.1:0-5946 GCF_018294505.1 Triticum aestivum | reverse complement strand
CACCCCGAAGTTGGATAAGCCATAGTTATTTTGTAGGATAGCATTTTGAATAGTGCCCGTATTGTCATTTGACTCCATTGAAACATCTTTGTTTTCAGATGGAACCCGCGAGGCAGGTCGTGCGCCACACTGCGGCCATTGGTGCCTCAGGATCACCTGCTGTGCTAGCTGATATGATGACCTATCTGGGTTATCGCTGGCACCCTGAGTACACCGTCTACGAGGAGTACCAGGACTTTAACCAGGAGCAGTACCGTGCCATCGTCCACCTCTACTCTCGGGAGTATGAGTCCACTACCGTGCTGCACACCGCTCATGGTGTTGGAGTGACCATCGAGATGGCAGTCCACGATGCGGCTCATGCTGCTCTGACACGTCTTCGTGGAGAGTATCAGGCTTTGGACACTTCCCCTTTCAGGCACATTCCTATCGCATCTGACGTTGGTGCGGAGGGATACTACACTGCCGCCTACTCCACTGTCACCCGAGAGCCGTTCCACCATCAGCGCCTGGTTCTGCATGCTGATGGGCTGGACCGAGCTAACAGAGCTCTTCGCCACGAGTTGTACACCACTCGTCAGCACCTTTACAGGGCTCTGACGCGGTTGCACCCCTTTGTCCGGTCTGGACAGCTGCCGCGTTCTGCGGTCTACCCAGCCAGGACCGTGATGCCCCACGGTGTCGGATGGCCAGAGGTGGGAGGCTACTCTCCCACACTTGGTCCTCTTCTACCACCTGAGCGTCGGGTTCTACACCAGAGTATCCGCGGCCCCCAGGCCACTGACGTGGAGGACTATCCGTTGCCTCACTACCAGCTGTCAGGTTACAGCTACCTTCACAGTACCTCCTGGGACTGATGTAGTCTTGCTCATTAGTCTTAGATGCACTCGCGAGCCTGCGTGCCGCCTATGATGACTTAGTCTATGTACGGAACTCTGTGTACTGAACTCTATGTCCGACCCCTTTTGTAAGTTATGCCGACTATCTATGTGGTATCTGTCGTGCTCCTTTCATTAAGCATGTTTCATCATGAATGACTCTTGCCTATGCAAATTTCTCAATACTGAACTACCCCTGTTATATATTAGCAGGATGGTTAGACCAGCTGGTCGTGGTCGTGGTGGCAACTTCCCACCACCGCCTGAGTACATGGCTGGTATGATCCAACAGCTTGAGATGAATCGCCAGTTCATGGAAAACGTGATGGCTCAGTTTCCTCGCCCCAATATGAACCAGCATCCAACCACAACAACTCTGCAGGATTTCATACGCCTCAACCCAAGTGTGTACCGCAGCTCAACCCAGCCGCTGGATGCTGATGACTGGCTCCGTGACATCACCTATGAGATGGAGTCTGCTGATGTAGCCCCTGCCAGCTATGTCACTTTTGCTTCCTTCTTCCTGAAGGGACCCGCAGCTCAATGGTGGGACAGCCACAGGCGTACTCTGCCAGTTGGGACAATCATCTCCTGGCCAGACTTTCAGGCTGCCTTCCGTGCCCGCTTCATTCCTCAGGGAATCATGGACAGGAAGAAGCGTGAGTTTCGCAACCTCACCCAAGGCAACAAGACTGTTGAAGCTTATCAGCGGGAGTTTCTGGACTTATCCCGCTATGCTGAAGAAGACATTGCAACTGATGCTCGCAGACAGGAGAAGTTCCGTGAAGGCCTGCAAGCTGACATCAAGCTCGCACTTCTAGTGCACGACTTTGCTGATTTCGCCACCTTGGTGAACAAGGCCATCAATGTCGAGACTGGTCTGCAAGAACACCAGAGCTCTCAAAGGCGCAACCGTGACACGGGCTCATCTTCGGGCCCGCCCTCGCAGAAGCGTAAGATATGGATCCCGAACAGCATGTACCGTCCAAATGCACCAGCCCCAAGGCAGTCTTATGCTGCACCTCGTCTGCCTACTGCTCCAACTAGGCTGCCAAGGCTACCAGCTCCGCCACCCCAAGCTCCTGTTCCCACTCCCAATAATGGCCTGTGCTACAAGTGTGGTCAACCAGGTCACCTTGCCAGGAACTGCTATCAGAATCAAAAACAGAATCAACTGGCCCTTCCAGCTACTGGCCGTGGAAACAACCAGGCCCGCAACAACATTGCCAAGTCTTATGGCCGTGTTCATGCCAACCACATTGATCTGAATGAAGCTCAAGACCAGCCTGCTACTGTGATGGGTACACTCCTCATAAATTCAGTACCAGCATCCGTTTTATTTGATACAGGTGCATCGCATTCATTCATGTCAGAAGAATTTGCATACAAGCACGATGTTAAATTTGAGCAGATGAACACTTCGGTAGTGGTAAAAACCCCTGCGGGACAATGTCAGACCTCCATGGTTGGCATTGACGTCCCTGTGGAAATCGAAGGGTTGGAGTTTCGTGCCTCGCCCATTATACTGAAGTCGTCTAACATTGACCTCATTCTGGGAATGGATTGGTTAAAGGCGCATACTGCTTCTATCGTTTGCGCCACCAAGACCGTCCATCTGCTACACCCTTCTGATGAAATAATTAGCTACGATGCTCATCTGGTTCGGAATGCCGAGGCCAGACTTTATGCCTTAAACGCATTGAACGCTGCACCACTTGAGGGCATTGAAAACATCCCCGTCGTGCGTGAATTCCTAGACGTCTTTCCTGAAGAACTCCCAGGGATTCCCCCTGCTAGAGCTGTCGAATTCGTCATCGACTTGAAACCAGGCACCACTCCTATAGCCAAGCGACCCTACAAGATGCCGCCGCATGAACTCCTTGAGCTTAAGGAGGAAATCGATAATTCTCTTCGAAGTGGTTTCATTCGCCCAAGTTGCTCTCCTTGGGGAGCACCTTCTCTCTTTGTCAAGAAGAAAGATGGGACGAACCGATTGGTCCAAGACTACCGTCCTATAAATCAAGCTACCATTCAGAATAAGTATCCTCTTCCTCGGATCAATGATCTGTATGATCAATTGGCTGGATCATCAGTGTTCTCTAAACTCGACTTGAGGTTGGGTTACCACCAGATCCGTGTTCGTGAGGAAGATATCCCCAAGACCGCATTTGTGACTCGTTATGGTTCATACGAGTACACCGTCATGTCTTTCGGCTTAACCAATGCTCCAGCCACCTTCTCTCGCCTGATGAACTATATATTCATGGATTACCTCGACAAGTTCGTCGTGGTTTATCTGGATGATATTCTGGTATTTTCCAAGAACGAAGAGGAACATGCTGAACATCTTCGCCTCGTGCTGGAAAAGCTACGAGAGCATCAACTTTATGCCAAGTTCTCCAAATGTGAATTCTGGCTTCCCGAAGTAACCTATCTTGGGCATGTCATCTCTAAGGATGGTATTGCCGTCAACCCTGAACGAGTTCAGGCTATTCTCGATTGGACTCCTCCGAAGAACGTTAAGCAAGTTAGAAGTTTTCTCGGTCTCGCCAGCTACTGCCGTCGATTCGTCGAGAACTTCTCCAAGATTGCCAGGCCTCTGACTAACCTATTGCATAAGGGCGTCAAGTTCCAATGGACAGATAAATGTCAGGAAAGTTTCCAGGCACTCAAGGACAAGTTGACTTCTGCCCCAGTACTAGCTCCTCCTGATACTAAGAAGGACTTTGTCATTTACTGCGACGCTTCCCGTCAAGGACTAGGCTGTGTCCTAATGCAAGAGCGCAAAGTGGTTGCTTATGCCTCTCGGCAATTGCGCCCTCACGAGGAGAACTACCCAGTTCACGACCTCGAACTTGCTGCTGTCATTCATGCACTAAAACAGTGGCGACATTACCTACTCGGTAATCGTTGCGAGATCTTCACTGACCACCAAAGTCTGAAGTATATATTTACTCAGCCAGACCTGAACCTCCGTCAGCAGAGATGGATGGAGACTGTTGCAGACTTTGATTTGGGTATTTCCTATACCCCAGGCAAGGCTAATGTAATGGCTGATGCCTTGAGCCGCAAGTCTTACTGCAACCACCTCCAGGTTCACAAAGTTCAGCCTTCACTTGTTGAAGAATTCAGAAAGCTAAACCTCCATATTGTTCCTCCGGGTGCACTCGCTCCCCCTCCCCCGGAGTTCCGCAAGATGAATCTCCGTGTTGTTTCCCAGGGTTCCCTTTATACCCTGGCTGTTGAACCCGATCTCGTGGGCACCATAAAGACAATGCAGGGATTTGACTCTGAAGTCTACAAGATTAAGCAAGGCCTCAAAGAAGGAAGTCCCTCATCCTTCACTATTGCTGATGATGGCGCCTTGTACTTCAAAGGCCGCCTAGTGGTGCCGTGTAAGGAGGAAAACCTGAATATGACCCAGGAGGTTATGAAAGAAGCTCATGATACGCCTCTATGTATTCATCCTGGTAGTACAAAGATGTACCAAGACGTCCGCCAGAGATTCTGGTGGTCTAATATGAAGCAAGACATTGCTCGTTATGTTGCTGAATGTGACGTTTGCCGTCGTATCAAAGCAGAACATCAAAGGCCTGCTGGAACTCTACAACCTATATCTATTCCTGAATGGAAATGGGACC
The DNA here is from genome assembly GCF_018294505.1 of Triticum aestivum. Taxonomy (NCBI): domain Eukaryota; kingdom Viridiplantae; phylum Streptophyta; class Magnoliopsida; order Poales; family Poaceae; genus Triticum; species Triticum aestivum. Next base: position 1,427 of record NW_025235674.1, on the reverse strand, counting down.
ATGTTGAAATGGACTTCGTCACTGGATTCCCCAAATCGCAGAAAGGCAATGATGCTATTCTTGTCGTCATTGACCGACTTTCTAAGGTTGCACATTTTCTGGCGGTCAAAGAAACGATCACTGCTAGTCAGCTTGCAACTCTCTACATGACCAGAATTGTTTCGCTTCACGGTATTCCACTGGTTATCAGTTCAGACCGTGGCAGTTTATTCACTTCAAGATTCTGGGCAAGTTTCCAAGAAGCTATGGGCACTCATCTGTCCTTCAGCACTGCTTTTCATCCTCAGTCACAAGGGCAAGTTGAACGTGTCAACCAAGTTCTCGAAGACATGCTTCGAGCTTGTGTTATTTCCTTCGGCAAGAAATGGGAGGAATCTCTTCCGTATGCTGAGTTCTCTTATAATAATAGCTATCAAGCTAGTCTGAAGATGGCCCCCTTCGAAGTGTTATATGGACGAAAGTGTCGAACCCCTCTGAACTGGTCAGAAACTGGGGAACGTCCACTCTTCGGTCCGGATATTATCCAACATGCCGAAGAACAAGTCCGCATTATTCGCGAGAATCTCAAGACTGCTCAGTCACGTCAGAAGAGTCAGTATGACCGTCATCATAAAGACATGGTCTATCAACCTGGCGAAAAGGCCTATCTTCGCGTTACACCAATGAAGGGTGCTCACCGCTTCGGGATCAAGGGCAAGCTAGCTCCTCGCTATATTGGCCCATTCACTATTCTGGAAAGGCGTGGAAAAGTGGCATATCAACTGGAGCTTCCGTCGAACCTTTCTCAGGTTCACGATGTGTTCCATGTGTCACAACTCCGCCGTTGCTTCAAGGACCCAATCCGAGCTGTGGATCATGAAGTCCTCGAATTGCAACAGGACCTCTCCTATAAAGAGCATCCGGTCCGCATTCTCGACCAAGCTGAACGCCGCACACGCCAGAAGGCGATCAAGTTCCTCAAGGTCCAGCGGTCGAATCACTCTGAAGACGAAGCCACCTGGGAACGCGAGGATCGTCTGCGTGATGAATACCCCGCACTGTTTCCTTCTACCTCCTAAATCTCGGGACGAGATTTCTTGTAGTGGAGGAGATTTGTAACACCCGGATGATTAAGCAACAGTGATCACCTCGGTTACTGTGGCTAACCTCACGTTGATTCGAACCCGGTCTACAAATAAATTCAAAACAAAACCAAAGATAAAAGGTTTCAAAAACTAAAACTAAAATGTTCGGGGGTTGTCTAAAATAGCAAACCTAATTATGGTGGGGTGCACAAATTTTTGTAAAATGTTTTGGCATTTTAATTAAACTAAAACAGAAAGCAGAAAAAGAAAAATAATAAAAGAAAAGAAAGGAAGAAGAAAAGGGGAGGGAACCTCCCCTGGCCCATCTGGGCCAGCCCTTCCCCCGGCCCAGCCAGCCCCCCC
>NW_025235673.1:0-5946 GCF_018294505.1 Triticum aestivum | reverse complement strand
TCAACAAAGCCATCAGTGCTGAAACTGGTCAGACTGACTATGACGCAACACGCAAGCATGGCCGCGATATGGGTTCCTCATCCGGTGCTGGTCCTCAGAAGCGCCGCGTGTGGGTACCCAACACCGCCCTGCCACCCAGGTTCACACCGAGGCCATCTTTCCAGGCGCCTCGCCCTGTTCAACAGTCTGCACCGGCCAAGCCCTATGGGGGTCCAACTAACAATGCTCCTCCACGTACCAGTTCCGTGACTTGTTTCAAATGTGGGGAATCTGGCCACTATATGCGTGAGTGTCCTCAGACCAACCCCAACCAATCTGCTAAAGCTGTTGGCCGTGGCAAGCCGACAGGAAAAATATTCCACGCCAAACCGGTCACCGCTTCACGTGGCCATGTCAACTGTATCTCTGCCGAAGAAGCTCAAGAGGATCCCAACGTCGTTCTCGGTACACTTCTTGTTAATTGCCACCCGGCATCTGTTCTTTTCGATACAGGAGCCTCTCATTCTTTTATATCTGAAAACTATGCTCGCTTGCATAACGTTGCATTCTGTGACATGCCAACCTCTATGGTAATTCAAACTCCGGGATCCAAATGGCAAACTTCTAGAGTAAGCCATGGAAATGAAATCCAAGTCGACAGACTTGTTTTTCTCGCATCTTTGATAGCCCTTAAATCTTCAGATATTAATATCATTCTGGGTATGGACTGGATGTCAGCTAATCATGCCCAAATTGATTGCTTCTCTAGGACTGTTCAACTCACCCATCCTTCGGGGAAGATAGTCAATGTCTTGACCCGAATAGCCAAGCGACAATTATATTCTCTTAACGCCAGCCCTTTGCCAGACCTCGAGGACATTCCGGTAGTCCGTGACTTCCCGGATGTCTTTCCAGAGGAATTGCTAGGTGTTCCACCTGACAGGGATGTTGAGTTCGTAATAGACCTCATTCCAGGAACCGTTCCGATTGCTAGAAGACCTTATAAGATGGCACCACTAGAACTAGCCGAGCTTAAGAAACAACTCGATGAGTCTTTGAAAAAAGGTTTCATCGGACCTAGTTCATCTCCGTGGGCTTGCCCCGTCCTATTCGTCAAGAAGAAGGATGGTACGGATCGGATGGTTGTAGATTACCGACCTGTCAATTTGGTCACAATCAAGAACAAATATCCACTTCCCAGGATCAACGACCTGTATGATCAGCTCGCTGGATCCTCAGTCTTCTCCAAGATGGATTTGAGGTTGGGCTACCATAAAATCAAAATCAGAAACGGGGACATTCCTAAAACAGCCTTCGTTACTCGTTATGGCCAATACGAGTACACCGTCATGTCCTTCGGTTTAACCAACGCTCCAGCCACCTTTTCTCGGTTAATGAACTCAATCTTCATGGAGTATTTGGATAAGTTCGTCGTAGTTTATCTCGATGATATACTCATCTACTCCAAGAACGAGGAAGAACATGCCGAACATCTAAGGCTAGTGTTGAAGAAACTTCGAGAGCATCGCCTTTATGCCAAATTTTCTAAATGTGAATTCTGGTTGACAGAAGTGACCTATCTAGGTCATGTAATATCTGGTAAAGGTATTGCTGTTAACCCTGAGCGAGTTCAAGCCGTCCTTAATTGGACTCCACCTGAATCGGTCAAGCAAGTTCGGAGTTTTCTAGGCTTAGCGAGCTATTGTCGTCGCTTTGTCGAGAACTTCTCCAAAGTTGCCAAACCTCTAACCGAACTCCTCAAGAAAGATAAGAAGTTCGAATGGACTCCACAATGTGAGCACAGCTTTCAGGAACTGAAAAGACGCCTGACCTCTACTCCCGTGCTGGTACCGCCAGACTTCTCCAAGGACTTTGTTATCTACTGCGACGCCTCGCGACAAGGACTGGGTTGCATTCTCATGCAAGATCGACACGTAATCGCCTACGCTTCACGGCAATTGCACCCACATGAGGAGAATTATCCTACTCATGATCTAGAGCTTGCAGCCGTAGTCTATGCACTTAAGACCTGGCGACATTACCTCCTCGGTAATCGTTGCGAAATATTCACTGATCACCAAAGTCTGAAGTACATTTTCACCCAACCGGATCTGAATCTCAGGCAAAGACGTTGGGTTGAATTGATCACAGACTTCGACTTAGGAATAACCTATACCCCAGGGAAAGCCAACGTCATGGCTGATGCACTAAGTCGTAAATCTTATTGTAACAACCTGATGTTACAACAAAGTCAACCGCTTCTCCATGAGGAATTTCAGAAGCTTAACCTTCACATTGTACCTCAAGGTTTTCTTTCCACTTTGGTGGCAAAACCTACCCTTACAGATCAAATTATCAAAGCACAGGAGGTAGATCCGGGAATCTCCCGCATCAAGAGAAACATTCAGAAAGGAATTGCGAATTGTTTCTCCATTAATGATCAAGGGGTCGTATACTTCGGGGATCGACTAGTGGTTCCCAAAGTGCGCAACCTGAGGCGATTGATCCTTAAGGAAGCTCATGAATCTCCTCTCACCATGCATCCCGGTAGTACTAAGATGTATCAGGACCTACGCCAGAGGTTCTGGTGGACTAGGATGAAGAGAGAAATTGCTCAGTATGTTGCTAATTGCGACGTCTGTCGTCGTGTAAAAGCAGAGCATCAACGGCCTGCTGGCACCCTTCAACCCTTAGCTATTCCTGAATGGAAATGGGATAAAATTGGTATGGATTTCATTACCGGTTTTCCCAGGACCAAGAGAGGGAATAATGCTATTTTCGTCGTGGTCGATCGTCTTTCCAAAGTAGCTCATTTCTTACCTGTTCGTGAGAGTATAACCGCTAGTCAGCTGGCAGATTTGTACATCTCCCGAATAGTGTCTCTCCATGGTGTTCCTTTGGAAATTAACTCGGATCGAGGAAGTCTTTTCACCTCTCGATTTTGGGAAAGCTTCCAAAATGCTATGGGAACCCGTCTCTCCTTCAGCACCGCTTTCCACCCTCAGTCGAGTGGTCAAGTGGAACGCGTCAACCAGATTCTAGAAGACATGCTTCGAGCCTCTGTTATCTCTTTCGGAATGGACTGGGAGAAGTGCCTTCCATTTGCCGAATTCGCCTACAACAACAGCTATCAATCTAGCTTGGGTAAAGCCCCTTTTGAAGTTCTCTATGGACGACGATGTCGAACACCCCTTAACTGGTCAGAGACCGGGGAAAGACAATTCTTTGGCCCGGATATGATTCAGGAAGCAGAAGAACAAGTTCGTATCGTTCGTGAAAAGTTGAAAACAGCCCAATCTCGTCAAAAGAGTCAATATGACCGAAAACATAAGGCTATGACTTTCGAGGTTGACGAGAAGGCTTATCTTCGGGTCACCCCTCTGAAGGGAACCCATCGTTTCGGTATCAAAGGCAAATTGGCTCCTCGTTACATTGGACCTTTTCGCATTCTTGCCAAACGAGGAGGAGTTGCCTACCAGTTGGAACTACCTCCGCACCTCTCCAGAGTTCACGATGTCTTCCACGTTTCTCAACTCAGGCGTTGCTTCTCGGACCCTATCCGTGAAGTGGACCACGAAACGCTTGATCTCCAAGATAATCTTACATATCGAGAGTACCCCATTCGTATCCTCGATCAGGCCGAACGTACCACGCGACGTCATAATATCAAGTTTCTCAAGGTTCAATGGTCGCACCATTCTGAGGATGAAGCAACTTGGGAAAGGGAGGATCGTCTTCGACTCGAGTATCCCGCCTTCTTCCCGGAGGAACCCAAATCTCGGGACGAGATTCTTTTGAGTGGGGGTGAGTTGTCACATCCTAGTTAGCCATGCATTAGAGTGTTGCATCATGTTTACTCTTTCATCAGAAACTTGAAATGGGGATCTGTGAAACCCTCAGAATCTTTTTGAAAATGACCCAAATAAAAATTTCTCCAAAAGGGTCCAAGAAAATGCTCATGTTGCTCTCTGAAAATATTGGACAGAGATAAAAATCAAACCAATATTTTTAAGAGCTCATAGGTATTTATTTTGGGCATTTGGAATTAATGCATAAATATTTGCATTGGAAATATATTAATTATATATATTAATATATGTCCAAATATTATGCCATTTATAAAGGAGCTCTGGAATAATATATCTAGCTCCTGCAAAAATTGGCATAAGGAAATAAAATGATTTAATATTTTATTTAAATCAAAACAAATGTCAGAAATTAAAAAACAGTAAATATTTAAAAGGGAGAAGCTTACCTGGGCTCCTCCCTGTGCAGCCCAGCCAGCTGGCCGGCCCAGCCAGCAGGCGGCCCAGCCCACCACTGCAGCCCTCCGTCGTCTTCCTCCCCTCGCCCCGAAGCTGCTGCGTGCTCGCACGCGCACGGCCGCGCGGCCACCTCCTGCTTGCCGACGAGCTCCTGGCCGCGTGGACGACTCCCGCAGGCCGTCCCGATCCCCCCTGCTCTCTCTCACTCTCCCCCGGCTCTTCCCTCCTCTCCCTCGCTCTCTCTCTCACACGGCCGAACACCACCGTCGCCGCCGTTCGCCATAGCAGCCGTCTCCGGCCACCCCTCGCTCCCCCGACTAGCTCAGGAGCTCCGCCTCGACCCCCTCTTCCTCCCCACCGCTCCACGGGTCCCCGGAAGCCCTGCATCGCCGCCACGTCGCCGTTCCCCTCTTCGGGCTCCGACCATCGTCGCCGTCGAATTCGTCGTCTCCAGCGCGTCCCCGAGCCCGCTAACCATCCCTGCAGCTCCGCGGTGAGCCCCCGAGTCGTTTCCCCCTTCTCCCCTGGTCTCTTTCGACCTCTAGGCCCTAGCCCCACCTTGGCCGAGAGCTCCACGCCGCCGGCGATGTCGCCGTCGTGGCCACGGTCACCGTAGCACCCAACCGAGCACACTATCGTGCTCCACACCTCACTAGGAGCACGCAGCACGCACTAACGCCTCCCCAAACCCCCTGCAACACCGATCCCGACCGCACCCGAACTCCGGCGGCCGCAGCCAAGCTCGCCGCCGTCGACTCCGGCCACCCCAGGCCCAGCCACAGCCACCGTTCGACGCGCGGGAGCAAGAGCTTTCCAACGAGCCTAAGCACGGCCTCGCCCGTGCCCTGTAGCGCGATCCCGCGTCGCGCCGCCGTCTCGGGCCTCGCCGGCGTCACGTCACCGGTGTGTTTGACCCACTTTGACCACGGCAGGACACCCCCTGAGTCCCTGACAGGTGGGCCCAGCCCTGTAGCTAATTAGGATTAGTGCTAACCACTAATGGTTAACCCCCTGACACTGACAGTGGGCCCCCAGCGCCACTAACCCCTAATTAGGATTAAACTAACCCTGTTTAACCCCCCTGTCACTGACGTGTGGACCCCACACGTCAGGTTTGACTCCAGCCAGCCGCAGTTGACCACTGACGTCATGCTGACGTCATGCTGGCGCAGTAATTATAATTTCTGGATTTAAATTTAATCAGGAAATTTCAGAATATTATTTAAACTTCAAAAATTCATAACTTTTATTCTGTAACTCCAAATTGGACAAATTATATATGAAAAATGATCAGAAAAATCCAATCTATCCATCTGTACTATTTTCATGCATGATCAAACAAGTTAAATTGATGTTTCAAGCAGAACAAGGAAAAGCACTTTAAGAGGCCATGTTTGAGTTTGAAATTTGAATCTTTGATTCAAATTTGTTCAAACCCTTCTGGTTTTAGTTGCATTAGTCCAACACACTCATATTGCTATGTTTCATGCATGCATCATATTGTTGCACATTGTTTGGTGATGGTTGTGTATCGGTGTCCTTGCGACAGGTTCTGCCCCCGAGGAGTACCGTGATTACCCTAACGAAGAATCATATCCGTGCATCGAACCATCAGGCAAGCAACCAACCATTTGATCATATCGATACAATCCCATGTTCTCGCTCCTGCTCTCTTTTACTGCATTAAGACAACGCGTTTCAA
>NW_025235672.1:0-5948 GCF_018294505.1 Triticum aestivum | reverse complement strand
AGACACACAAATATGTTTGTCAAGAGGTTCCTTCAGATCACACAAAGATGGATAGATTGCAAAATATATATCTGCATTCCACAATGCACTTACACATGTTACCTCTATATTTCTTGGTGGGAGAAGGTCAGTATTCAATTGACAACAGATTGTCAAGAACATACTGACATCAATGTCAAGAAAGTGTACTGTTAGCAGAAAGGACAGCTTGAAACAAATAATTCACCTCATTTTGAATCCGAAACTTTGCGGATTCAACATTGGAGGCCCGAATCAAGAGAAAGATCTTCTTGACATCAGGCTGAACCCTCAATATCTTCTCAACAAGCACTATCCACAAATCATGCAAGAAAGAATAATATACAAGACTCTCGGATATGATCAGCAGTTCAACACACATGATTAATGAACACATATACCTTTTCCTAGGAACCCCGTTGATCCAGTGATGAGGATGCTCTTGCCCCTGAAGTAGTCTACAACACTATCCACATCCATTTCACCAATCATCGCCGTGGACTTTTGCTTGTCTCGAGAGAATGTTGGATGTTGTCAAAAGAATCACAATGGGTTTATATTTATACGGAGGGGAGGAGGATTGGTTTCAGAGGACAATTGGAACAAAGCAGCAACGTGGGTCATGTGTTGATGGGAATCTCAGCGCCAACTGCTTGCTAACGAACTACACCACAATTTTCTTCTAAAGATAATGAAGACATGGGCCATTATATTTATTTTATTTCTAGTCGTTATCATGCAAGAGGGCTAAGTATCCTTTCGGTAAATTACATTGGATGACATATCACATATCTAAAATGTTCTCAAACTTTTTCATATCTCAAGTGTTACTGAACAATTCGCACTGCCAGGGTTGACTGAAACCCCTCGACTAGTCGCGGCTAGTCGATCGGCCAGGCTCGACTTGTCATGAGTCTACGTCAGAACGACTCATCGACTCAAAAACCGTGAGTGAACCTAACCTGGCTTCCCCTAGGCCCTAGCTTTGGCAGAGAGTCTAGTTTTTGCTGGTTGTCTCAGTAGCTCCATGTCTGGATCGCCTTGCATGCTCTTGGCTAGCTAGAACCATCTGGGTGTACTGGGTTGTAGCCTAGTAGTAAGATGGTGGTATGCCTTTGCCGTATCTCATGGCCATTTCTACCTTAATCAAATTTCACGGGGTTCCTCCTCTGTTGATTCATTTTATTCATAATTTATTAGTTTAAAACTGGCAATGAAATGTTCGTTGTAGTCTTGGAGACTGCAGAATCGTCAGCCATATTCTGGTCACCATTGACCACATAATATTGGATGTGTGATGTGTTTTTCCCATGTCTTCCCACTATGCTACTATTCCAGTTAGTACTAGTAATACATGATGATGCACACATAAACTCCAATTAGCCGTACCACTGCTTAGCAAAAAATAAATAAATTTGGGTTCCCACTGATTTGGGGGGTTGTGCATGTGCACATGCTTATGGTATGGCTTGGCTTTCAACAAAGAGCAGTACAAAATTACCATTATGAGGTACAACAAATTAAGCTCAGACCTAAGATTTTCATTCCTGAGTTCAAGACCGAGTACCCGAGAAAGTACCACCAAAATGAAATGCCAATTTCTTGCTGACTAAATACTTGACAATTCCATTTTTTTTATTTCTAGTAGTTATCATGCAAGAGGACTATGATAGACAAATATGGAGAACCATCATGCATGCATGAGAAGTTGAGCACACTGTTTAGTTCTAGCACAAAAGTAACAAGTAAGACATCCACCGATATGTATGACCTTCACACGGCTTGTCTTGTCTCATGCATCCCGCTTAAGGGAGTCAGACAACAATCCACCATCAGCTATCTATAATGAACATCACATAAAATAGTTGGAGGAAAAAGAATAGGATTGAGGAGTAGCCCGTCTAGAAAAATGGAGTACTCCCTCCATAAAGAAATATAAGAGTAGTGATCGAGACGCTTTTATATTTCTTTACAGAGGAAGTACCATCTAATTATGTCAAATCCCTACGTAGCACAAACTAAGAGTAGTATCTCATATAGTTAGGTTCCATGTCCAAGTCCTAGACTTGGCAGTAGTGCTCGCCTTTTTCTCTCGATTTATTTCAGACTTTTTCTCGATATTCATTCAATTACGAGGCACCTGTGATGATGTACATACGTGCGTTCATAGATATGAGTGTATATGCATGTATGCAACTATGCAAGCACAGTTATGAGGGAATGTCTGCAACTTACCATTTTTATCGCCAGTTTCACCCATAACTGCACGCAAGCGAACAAGCAACACTTATAGCAGTTTCATCTAATTCTGGCCTAACTGTCAGTTTCTACAAACAGATAAACATACCTTTCTATTTTAGGAGGTGTCTACACTATTTTAGGAGGCGTCTACAGATCACATGGACAACTACTATAAACAGATGTTGTCTAAGCTATTGCACACGCCTCATGCATGCACTCCCGCTGTAGACGGTTACTGGTTGGCCACTTTGGGCCAATTGCTAATATTCTGCACATGCTGGCATGTGGACGTGCACGTCTACTGCGATCGGTTGGAAAACGATTGGAGGAGACTTCTTTTTAAATTTACTAGCACATATGCCCGTGCGTTTCGACGGGAGAGCTCTTTCTTTGCGAGAAGCAATGGGAGAGATAATTGATTTGTCCATCAAAAACGATCTCCATAGCGGTGTGATAGAGAGGAGTTGTGGTCTTCTCGCGGGTCATATTTGTCCCATGACATCTTGATATTGGTGGGGTTAGTTGGCGTGGCGGCAACCATCCAGCTCGCGGATTTTTTTCCTCTGGGTCCGCCTCAGTCTCGGGGTTGTGTCTGCCTCCTCATTTGGTAGCTATGCGGTGACCTTCAGGGCACGGTTGATTTGACCACTCTCTCTTACGATTGCGTAACCGGATGGATTACTAATTGTAGTGCATATATCCCGTTTCATTAGCATATTTAGCGCATAACCAGACATCATTGTCCCTTCTTTATTAGGGTTTATTCTTTTTGATTATTTTAGCACTAACGTGCCCATAATTTTTTTATTCGAGCCATACCAACATCTTCTCTTTTATTGGCCCAAGAAAAAAATTTCTCCCTCGGAGGACCCAGTAGGGGAGTGCGGCTAAGGCCCAATATTGCATGTGCAATGAAGCAATTTTTTCTTGGGCCAACTGCGCGAGGGCTACTATATGAAGCTAGATGCGTAAAATAGCGCGTGGGACGCACATCAGTTCGTGTATGGGCCAACACACTGATAGGCTCCAAGACGACCTGTGTTTGTAAGGCGCGAAAAAATCCCAAAAATGATGAGTTGAAGGATCGAAATCTTAACCTCAAAGACCCGACTACGTGCTGCTAGCCACTCGAGGACACGAGTCCTACCAACCAATGGGCAACGCAAAGATTTAAGATCATACTCCAATGTCAGATTGGTAAAAAAAATTACTTTAAGAAATATACAAATTGCTGAATATTCTTGGAAACATGAATAATTTTGAAAATCCCAAATATTTTTGTTGTCATTCTTTACATTTTGTCAGAAATACACAACAAAATTTGAAACGCTCAAAGTTCACAATTTTATTTGAAAACATGAACCTTTTATTATAGCATGAATATTTTTCGAATTTCTGATTGTTTTTTAAAAATGAGACACATTTTGAACACTCAGAACAATTTTTAAAAATGTTTTTCTTAAAACTCAGACAATTTTCTGAATTTACGAACATTTCACTAAAACATGAATATTTTTCATAGTTGGAATATTTTTAAAATGCTACTTTTTTGGAAAATCTCAAATAACTTTGGAAAACACAAAGAAAAAATGGATTTTTTTTAAATCTGAACCAATATTGGAAGGAGAACAAAGATCTAATGTTCTGAACGTTTTGCAAAACGTAATATATTTTTAAAAATTTGGCTTTTTTATAAAAAATGATTTTTTAATGATATGATGAACTTTTAAAAAAAATGAATTTACTAAAAAAGGGAGAAAGAAAAATAAACTTGAAAGGAAAAAAGACAAAAGAAACAGGAAGGAAAAAGAGAAAGAAACGCAAAAAAATAGAAACATAAGATAGAACAAAAAGAAGAAAATGGTTCAAGCCAACTTGGGCGCGCTACGCGAATTTGCGACTATTTTGGAATGAGAACAAAGATTTAATGGTTTGAACATTTTTCAAAATGGAATATATTTCAAAATTCTGAACATTTTTTAAAATTAAAAGGGAGAAAGAAAAATAAAATTGAAACGAAAAAAGGCAAAAGAAACTGGAAAGAAAAAGAGAAAGAAATATAAAAAGGAAAATAGAAACATAACTCAGAACAAAGAAAAAGAAAATGGGTCAGCCCAGCTTTGTGGCCAAGTGCAAAGTTTCTGCTATTTGATGCTCACTGCAAACAATAGAGTTTGCAACCTACGTAGGCACAAAAATAAACAGGTCTGCTTTGCTGGGCCACACTGCTGGCAGCCCATGTACGAAATTCGGGTGTTTTTCCTTTTCTAATAGAGAACGGACAAAAATTTAGTACCACCTTGAAGAGAAAAAAACTTTTCAATGGTGAACGGATGAAAAAATTAGAGAAACACACCTTGCTTTATTAGTAGGTATAGATTTTTCAGGTTTGTTGTTCGCTTCCTCAGCCATGGTGGTGAGAACATCATCAACTGTAATCATGCTCAATTGAAGTGGGTTCCAGGTCGCATGCTTACATGCTTTTTATATTAAGAACACGGACATTTATTGTAAAACATATTTTGCGGGGATTAAGAACATTTAAACAAACACGAGAGCAATTTTTTTAATTGATAACATTTTAATTGTGAACAGTTTTTACAAAATGCTCATACTTTTTTTCTAAAAGTTGAGCGCTTTTGAAATTTGCAAACAAATTTTGAAAATGCGAACAACATTTGAACTTATCTTCCAAAGCGGAAACAATTTTTGGAACTTGAGATTTTTTTGAGATTTTCTAACATTTTGTTAAAGTTCGAATGGTTTTTCAACTTCTAAACAATTTATGAATTTTCTGAACTTTTTTCTTATTTTTTAAATTTATGTAAAGATAAAAAATAAAAACGGAAAACGAAAAAGGAATAAATGAGAAAAAAATCGCTTGTTAGGAGAAAACAGAATTGGAAAAAAAAAGTGAACTAAACAAACAAAACCCCTCCAAAAAAAGGGAAACGTATCACAAATACTTTGGCCGGGCCATCTGCAGTTTGCTCACTAACTGCCTGTGTGAGGCAGCGGCATTTTGCCGGATTGAGCAACATATAGGATTTATCTTCTTTTTGGAGAAACATACAGGGTTTACGTGTGCAACGCTTGTAGAGTGCACTAAAATGTATATCGCATTATAAAAAAATGTCAATCATGTATTGGAAATTTTTTACGCATGTATAAAAGAATGTTCTTGATTTATACCAAAAAATCTACATATGTGTGTGCAAAATGTAGACATCAAAGTATATATTTAATAAAATGATAAATATGTTTAAAATATTGTTACTGATGTACATAAAAAATTTATAATGTGTATGAAAAGTATATATTGAAACATGTATTTGAAAACCTGTTTATCATTTATTTTAAAAATGTTAAATATGTATAAATGTTTTTCCTGATGTGTACCGAAAAAGTACCATGTTTATGAAAAAGGTAGCATGCGTTGAAAAAAAGAGAGAGAATAATAAAAAAGAAAGAACAAAGGAAAACAAAAAATAAGTAAAAGCCGAAAAAAGAAAAAGGAAATGAAATGGAAATATAAAGAAGCAAAACCGAGAAAACAAAAAGGGAAAATAGTCGAAAAAATAAGGAAGGCTCGATCAAAACAGTGAAAACCGAACAAAGAAAACCATAAGAAAAAATGGACCCAAACAATGAAAACCAAACTAGGGAAAACGGCACAAAAAACTATAGTG
>NW_025235671.1:0-5948 GCF_018294505.1 Triticum aestivum | reverse complement strand
GCGTGTGCCATCGGCACGAGGCGCGGAGGGACCAAGGTTGAAGTCTAACCCCCAAGATTTCTTGTTCTCCTTGGCTGAGTTCTTCGCAAACTGAAAGTTGCGTTTGAACAGATTGTCTTCGTGACACCAGAGTAAAGATGATGGGTCTGCATCAGCTGGTTGTGGCCCATGGACCATGCAAGGATAGAAGCCTTGCTCAATGGCTTCAGCTCTGGACCTGGGTGGAAGATTTCTGTACAAAATATCTCCCCATGGTCGCTTGATGGCATTTTTCTCTGCATATTCCTGGGTCATGAATCTGTGCTTGTACCACTATTCTGCCCAATATCTTCGAATTCACTGGATTCGAGTCTTGCGCTGATTATAATCCTCTTTAGGATCTGTCTTGTAAAGCTCTGAGAGGTCATCAGGCAAATCTCTTGATGTTCCCCCACGTCGCTGTCTGCCACCCTTCCTTACTGATTTCTCTGCAGCCATGAACTTCAAACTGAATGGCTTCAACATGTTCAAAGGCTTCAAAGGCTTTCGCTTGCTGGACAAATAGGAACTGGCTTCAGGAGAGTTAATGTGATGCTGTAAGAATTCTGCAGACGAATGCAGACTATGAGAACCAAGGGATTCTCCCACGGACATGTACCTGTGACAGCATTAGAGATGCGAGGGAAGGGGAAGAGGTCATATGCATTCTCACAAGATTTTGAAGATAAATCAGTTTGAAGACATTGACCTCATGATGCGAAGACATTCACTTATATGTTGAGAGTTGGTTCCAGATTTGTACGAATCCGCGAATAAGTACAAGTGAGGAATCTAACTAGATATGAAGCTTAAGTGAATATACTAGGCAGTATGAGATACAGACAGGATAGGTCTAACATTGTATAGGCAGAAACCTATTTTGGTAAACAGGATGAATCTTTGAGGATCAAAAAGACGGTAAAAATAGAGTTGTATTTACCACGCGAAGAACTGCTAGATGGGAAGAGTAGGAGACCGAGCAGTTCAATCCATCGTGCCCTAACTTGGAGACGGAGGACACCTACGGCGACGGCGGAGAGGACGATGTCCGTGGCTGGCATGAGGACGGCGTCGAAGAAGTCGCGGCAGCTAAGCGCTTCATCGCCGGCATCGTCGAGGGCTAGTGATGGCGCTAAGGTTTTGACGAGGTGGAGAGGTGGAAGAAGGTTTTCTTTACTGCAGGGGACATGTATTTATAAGGAAGTGTGCGGCACAGCGCAATTACGCAGGTGCCCCTGGCGGTTCACATCTAAGGGGCACGTGGCAAGCATGCAACATACTCAGAGTTGTCCCACGTTCCCACGCCCGCCAGGTTTGTCGGATGGTCGTTCCGGCTTCTCTGGATTTCAGGCAATAAGGATAGAGCATTTAAAATAGACTTATTGTTTGTCTCTGTGTCTTCTGCTAACAAGGATGCAGAGAAGACATTCGACAGTTTCAATAGAATGCATATGATTTGGACAAATAGAGTTTGAGATAGAAAGCATAGAGAGATTAGGGTCCGATCACATTCACTTAGTTCAAAAGATTCCAACAAGGAAGACATAGCTATAAGTGAATGCTGTAGAGGACAGAACACTAAAAGGTATATATCATGAGATAATCAAATCAACATAGTGAAGATAATCATGAAAGCAGGTAGAAATTGAAGACAAATCAAATGTGAAGACATATCAAATGTAACGCCATGAGTGAAACACTTCAAACAGCAAAATTTGGTGGTGGCGTTACCCACCGTATAGGAAGTATTAGACCCAGATACGACGCACAATTATCGTGGCGCTCCGAAGTCAAATTCCACGTTAATGTATTCACACTCAGAATGTAAGTCTTCATTGATTGAAGATATACTTTACTTCGTGTGTTGCACATCTAAGTCATCAACATGCATAAGTGTTAGGATGTGTGCCTGATCACAGGACATTTGAGGATTCCAAGATATTTAGCTCACACCGTAACTTGCAAAACCTTTTCTCATCCAAGGGCTTTGTGAAGATATTTGCCAATTGCTCTTCAGTGTTGACGTGAATGATATCAATATCTTTCTTCATGACATGATCTCTGAGGAAGTGATGACGAATTTCAATGTGCTTTGTCTTCGAGTGCTGGACTGGGTTGTTGGCAATCTTGATGGCGCTTTCATTGTTGCAGAAGAGAGGTACTTGTTTTAGATTGATGCCATAGTCCTTGAGAGTTTGCTTCATCCATAGAAGCTGAGCGCAGCAAGATCCAGCAGCAATGTATTCAGATTCAGCAGTTGAGAGTGATACACAGTTCTGCTTCTTTGAAGACCAACAGACAAGTGATCGTCCCAGAAAGTGACATGTGCCTGATGTAGACTTGCGATCCACCTTGTCACCAGCATAATCAGCATCCGAGAATCCAAGCAGATCAAATTCTGAGCCCTTTGGATACCATAATCCTAGTGTTGGGGTGTAAGCCAAATATCAAAGAATTCGCTTCACAGCTAAGTGATGTGATTCCTTTCGTACCGCTTGGAATCAAGCACACATGCAAACACTAAGCATAATATCTGGCCTAGATGCACATAGGTAAAGTAAAGAACCAATCATGGAGCGGTATACCTTTTGATCGAACTCTTTACCATTGTCATCGGGACCCAGATGGTGTTTGGCTGGCATTGGCATCGTGTAACCTTTGCAATCTTGCATTCCGAACTTCTTCAGGCAATCTTTGAGGTATTTTTCTTGAGATATGAAGATGCCATTCCTTTGCTGACGAATTTGAAGACCAAGGAAGAACTTCAGATCACCCATCATGGACATCTGATATTGCTCTTGCATCATGTATCCAAACTCATCACTGTATTTCTGATTCGTGCAACCGAAGATAATATCATCCACATAGATTTGACACACAAA
Source organism: Triticum aestivum (assembly GCF_018294505.1). Classification (NCBI taxonomy): domain Eukaryota; kingdom Viridiplantae; phylum Streptophyta; class Magnoliopsida; order Poales; family Poaceae; genus Triticum; species Triticum aestivum. Next base: position 3,048 of record NW_025235671.1, on the reverse strand, counting down.
CAGTTCACCATCATATGTCTTCGTGAAGCGTGTGGGATCGAGGGATCCAGGTTTGAAGCCTTTGCTCTTCAGGAAGTCTTTGATCGTATCATACCAAGTGCGAGGAGCTTGTTTGAGGCCATACAATGCTTTGTTTAGCTTGTACACCATATCAGGATGTTTTGGATCTTCAAAGCCAGGTGGTTAAGCGACGTATACTTCTTCTTCAATCTTGCCGTTGAGAAAAGCACTCTTCACATCCATTTGATATAGCAGGATGTTGTGATGATTTGCATAGGCTAGCAGTATCCCAATAGCTTCAAGCCTAGCCACAGGAGCAAATGTTTCATCGAAGTCAATCCCTTCAACTTGAGTATATCCTTGAGCCACAAGACGTGCTTTGTTTCTGATGACTTGACCATGCTTGTCTTGCTTGTTTTGATATATCCATTTTGTGCCAATAATGTTATGCTTGCGAGGGTCGGGACGCTTGACAAGTTCCCAAACATTGTTCAGCTTGAACTGTTGAAGTTCTTCTTGCATAGCTTGAATCCATTGAAGTTCCATAAAGGCTTCAGCTACTTTCTTGGGTTCTGTTATTGACACAAAGGCAAAATGCCCATAGAAATTTGTTACCTGCGTTGCTCTTGACCGAGTAAGTGGACCAGGTGCATTGATGCTATCAGTTATCTTCTCAATCTGTACTTCATTTGCAACACGAGGATGAACTGGACAAAGAATTTGCTCTTGCTGATCATTGTCATCATTGGGAGGATTTCAGGCTGAGCATTGTCTTCAGGTTGGTTCGGTGCAGAAATGATAAGTTCCTCTTCAGGCTGTGCTTCAGAAGGCATGATTTCACTAGTTCCCATTAGCTTGATAGATTCGCTGGGTGGAGCTTCGTCTAGTGTACTTGGCAGGAGCTCTCTTTGTGAACCATTGGTTTCATCAAACCGCACGTCCACAGTTTCGACGATTTTGTAGAGATAGAGGTTGAAGACTCTGTAAGAGTGCGAGTCCTTTCCGTAACCGAGCATGAATCCTTCGTGAGCTTTAGGTGCAAATTTTGACTTGTGATGGGGATCCTTGATCCAGCACCTAGCTCCAAATACTCTAAAGTAACTGACATTTGGCTTCTTGCCAGTGAGGAGCTCATAGGATGTTTTGTCCAGAAGCTTATGGATGTAAACACGGTTGATGACGTGACATGCTGTATCAATAGCTTCAGGCCAGAACTTTCTTGGTGTCTTGTATTCGTCGAGCATCGTTCGAGCCATCTCAATGAGGGTTCTGTTCTTGCATTCTACGATGCCATTTTGCTGAGGTGTGTATGGAGCAGAGAACTCATGACTGATTCCCATTGTATCCAGATAAAGATCAAGTCTGGTCTTCTTGAACTCAGTGCCATTGTCACTTCTGATATGCCTGATCTTGACGCCATAATTGTTCATGGCTCGACTGGCGAAGCGTCTGAAGACATCTTGCACTTCAGTCTTGTAGAGAATTATGTGCACCCATGTATATCTTGAATAATCATCAACAATGACGAAGCCATAGAGACAGGCAGTTGTTGTGAGGGTAGAGTAGTGAGTAGGGCCAAATAAGTCCATGTGTAGCAGCTCGAAGGGTTGAGATGTCGTCATGATTGTCTTCGAGGGATGCTTGGCCCTTGTCATCTTTCCAGCTTCACACGCACCGCACAAATGATCCTTCTTGAACTGGACGTCCTCCATACCTATGACATGCTTCTTCTTGGCGAGAGTGTGTAAGTTCCTCATGCCAGCATGCCCCAGCCTCCGATGCCATAGCCAGCATTCTGAAGCTTTTGTAAGAAGACGTACGGCAAGTTGTGGTCCTGCTGAGAAATCTACCATGTACAGATCATCTTTCCGGTACCCTTCAAAGACTAGAGATTTGTCCGATTCCATAAGAACAAGGCAATTATATTTTCCAAATATCACAATCATGTTCAAGTCACAAAGCATAGAGACAGACATTAAGTTGAAACCAAGGGATTCAACAAGCATCACTTTATCCATGTGCTGATCCCTTGAGATTGCAACTCTACCTAGACCCAATACCTTGCTTTTACCAGTGTCAGCAAATGTGATGTGACTCTTATCAGATGGACGTAAAGTTGAGTCCATGAGAAGACTTCGATCACCAGTCATGTGATTAGTGCATCCACTGTCCATAATCCATTCTGAAGCACGAGGTGTCATACCCTACAGTACAGTTAGGGGGATAGGCTTCACAAAGAGCATTGTGAAGCATAAACATTTGACGGGCAAGAGGATTATTGAAGCTCAGATCAAGAGTAGGACTGATAGGATGAATGGCAAACGATTCAGGAACAAAATACATAGTAAGACCATTTGGGCATTTGATCTTGCGCCCTACAAGATGTTTTAGGTCCCCAGCAATAGCATTAGACGCCTTTGATTTTCGGCTGGAGACTGAGGGAGTCTCGGATTAGGGGGTGTTCGGATAGCCGGACTATAATTCCCGCCGGACTCCAGGACTATGAAGATACAAGACCGAAGACTTCGTCCCGTGTCCGAAAGGTTCTTTCCTTGGCGTAGAAGGCAAGCTAGGCGTGCGGATATTCAAGATCTCCTCCCCATGTAACCGCCTCTGTGTAACCCTAACCCTATCCGGTGTCTATATAAACCGAAGGGTTCTAGTCCGTAGACGATACAATAGACAACACATACAACCAACCATCGTCATACACGATCATACCATAGGCTAGCTTCTAGGGTTAGCCTCCTTGATCTCGTGGTAGATCTACTCTTGTACTACCCCTATCATCAATATTAATCTAGCAGGAGTAGGGTTTTACCTCCATCGAGAGGGCCCGAACCTGGGTAAAACAAAGTGTCCCCTGTCTCCTGTTACCATCCAACCTTGACGCACAGTTCGGGATCCCCTACCCGAGATCCGCCGGTTTTGACACCGACATTGGTGCTTTCATTGAGAGTTCCTCTGTGTCATCGCTTTTAGGTTCGATGGCTCCTTTGATCATCAACGGCGATAAAGTCCAGGGTGAGACTTTTCTCCCCGGACTGA
>NW_025235670.1:0-5948 GCF_018294505.1 Triticum aestivum | reverse complement strand
TTTTATTGTTAGTTCCAAAGATATAGTCACTTCTTTCTGACTTCAAACTCTGTAACATGTCTACTCTTCGTTTAGATTTTTTTTATTCCAGTAGTGTTGCTGTAAGTAAGCAGGTTTCTTATGGGGAATGGAGATGAGTCTCGTGAAGACGGTGAGCGGAAAGGAGACAAGGATGGCGACTTGATGCTCCTTGGAGACGTCCTCTGGAGGTGATTTTTCTGGGCCTTTTGTTTACTATTTCACAGAGATGGATCCGCATGCAGCTGCTACTCGTGTTGTTGTTCAGCTATATTCTGTTCTCTTGGTTATGGAATTTGGGGTGTTTTGGTGGTCTGATGCTTTTAGTTTCAGCTTAACTTTGCTTTAGAAATGGCCAATTTGGATTTAACGAACAGTTTGCATATTAGTGAAATATACTGAATGGGGATCTCTTGGTTATTGTGGCAGCCGTTGGATTGGGTGTTATGGCATCTGGTGATCTGATGATGTTAGTCTCGGCTTGTTTTTGCTCGATAAGTGATCGATTTGGGTTTGATGAATAGTTGTACTATTGGCAGTATATACAGAATGGGGATCTCTGGGTTGTGTACTATCGCATCTGAGGTTCAGTGTTTTGGATGTGTGGCTGATCTTGCTGTTAGTTTCGGCTTATCTTTGCTCCAAAAATGGTCAATTTGGGTTTAACGAATAGTTTTATTTGGTAGTGATATATACGGAGCAGGGATTTCTTGGTTACTGTGGAGGCTGTTGGATTGGGTGTTATGACATGTAGTGATCTGATGTCGTTGGTTTAGGTTTATCTTTGCTTAAGAAAAGACCGATTTGAGTCTGATGAATAGTTGTACTATTAGTGATATATACGGAATGGGGATCTCTTGGTTGCTGTGGTAGCTATTGGATTGGGTGCTATGGCATCTCAGGATTGGATATTTTGGATGGTTGGGTGATCTGATGCTGTTAGTTTTGGCTTATCGTAGCTTCAGAAATGATCAATTTTGGATATATTGAATTGGATTTTCTCTCTGTTGGGCCCATTGGTGGAGTCCCCCCTGGGGCCTTTGAAATCCCAGAGCGGGCCCTGGGTTTAGTATGTCATTATAAGCTTAAATTATTTGCTCTATAATTTCTATACAGTTCTTGCATAATATTTGTTTCTGCTTTCGTCTTATCATGTCATTTCTATATAGTTCTTGCATAATACTTGCTAGCTTATTCCCAGTACTAAATATGCTACTTTGTGATATGTTATAATAAGCATGTATGCATCTGACTTCCTGTCTTATTTAGAGTATACATAATTTATTTTTGGTTCTTCGGCTCAAGTTTTTCCTTAGTAACTAGGTAATAAACAGTACGAAAATAGGCGGTTCTCCTCTTTCATATGCATGTTTAGAAACTGTATTGACCTGTTTCATATGTTGTGGTCACTTTTTTTTTTGCATCAATGGCACCTATTGTATGCACTTTGTTTCACTAAGAGCCCTCCTTGCTTTTTTTTTCCCTTCAATAAATTCGTTTCGTTTTTAAGGTTTATGACAAAGTGGAGATGGAGGACTCCCGACGACAAATGGATGACACCGAGGTGATAACTGTTGGTTCTCTTGAATGTTATATTGTTTTTTCCCTTGGAAGATGTTGCGCATAATTTAAGGCCTCCTTTGATTTGAAGGATTTTTCATAGGAAAAACACAGGAATGCTTGCAGCTTGGATGTTTATAGTGAGGTGTCAAGAAATCTAGCTTCTAGATTATTATGTGCATGGACCTTCGTTTTTTGCTCTTTTCTTGTTTCTTTATACATTTCCAATGCAACACTGGACAAATGAGCTTTCATGCCCGAGTAAGCTCGAAACTGTTCTTAGTGTCTGAGATTCAAAGGATCGATTGATAGCTGCCCGGAACCATTAACATTTTGGCCTTTAGCCTTCGTACCTTGCTTTGAAACATTTTGTTCTTATCGTACCACGACTATTCTAATTATAGGAGGTGCATTCTTACCAAGTATTTTTTTTCCTTGTCCGGTGGACCAGCTCTTGGTTCCAGCTCTTGGTTCAGAGTTGGACGAGTCCGCTTGCCGGAGCCCCGCCGCCTGCCCGTTTCGAGCCGCCCACCTCGCTCAGCAATTGCGACCCGTCCTCCATACACACCCTACCGCCTAGCTAGTGTCCGGGAGGCGGCGTGAGACGTGTTCGCTGCGGAACAGTGACCCCGGCCTGTTCGTGAGCTCGTGGGACTGCCTCACGCGGTCAGTCCACGGGGATCGGGCGACGGCGTCTGGTTCTGAACGGCGATGGATGCCCGCGTGCCACTTGGAGAAGAGCACAAGGTATTTGTCGTTATGCCTTTGCCGCGTCCGCGTGCACCGGGAGCCGTCCAGATGGCACCGGTGGCAGTGCCTCCTCCTTGCCATTCAATTGCTGTCATGCCCTTCGATCGATTGCGCAGTCATGGGTTCGTTCGTGTGGTCTTAAACACGCTGCAGATGTTCAGGTAGGCTTATCTCTCTGGGTGGACTGGTCTCCGCCGGCCGCAGGGCGCAGGCCAGGTGTTTGTGGATATGCCGCAGGAGGGGAACCAGTGCCAGGATAATATCTACGTTTCTGTTGGATATTCTTAGGGTGTAGGAAGTGGTCTTGGACTCTTGGTGTTGGTGGTGTTGAAATGCCATGCCAAATTGTTTTAGTTTCTGAGAAGCCATTTTCTTCTGGTATAGTACCTACTTTCAGAAAAATCAGAGTCCACTCACCACGTCAACAATTTGGATGTGGCCATCCTATCAGGAGAGGTTCCTTGTACAACTTCTCAACTACATAGTCATTCATGAAGTCTGAATACTACGACTCGCTGCTCAGAAAAGTCCCAAGGTATAGCATCTGGTTACTTGGTGCCTGTTCTTAACACTCTCCAGTCTTCTTCACCAGCAAACTGAACTGAGAGAAGATGATGCTCTGGACGCGTATGGCCGTATGGGCTCATCACGATGATCGTGGAGGCTGCAAGGACAGTTAGAAGGAACCGGGAAACCTGCCAGCTGCTGGCGCGGCGTGTGAAGATGATTGGAGACCTTCTCCAGCAGCTCGAGAGCACGCAGCTGATGCAACATACGGAGACCGGGTCGGGTTTGCAGGCGCTGTTCGGCCACAGCCGATTTCGGCCTTTATAACGCGTTTTTCCCGGCCCTTAAAACGGTTATACGGGTCGCAGTTTTAAGGGGTCTGCTAAGGTTGCTCTTATCTGGCAGTCAAAACTGAAAAAGTAGCGACGATAGTCTGAATGTGAAGATGATGGACTAAACATGACAGATGACAAACTAAATAGCAAATCTATCGTTTTAACTATCCTCTGAATATGACTAAAGAAATAAGAAAGAACATGACTAAAAAAAGACAATGAGTAAAACTGAAAACTAAAATAAAAATGAATGAATAAGATTGAAGACTAAAAATAAGAAGAGGACTAAGAGGATCAATGAACTACGCTAAAGAAATAAGTACCAGAGGTGAACTAAATGAACAACTGATCGAGAAATCTAAACAATCGCTGAGAGATAAAAATGAGGAAATTGACAAGCTGAACAGAGGTGGAAACAATCGGATGTGACCCATGAGGGACAAGACTGAAGAGGGATGCAAATGAGGCCACTCATGATTACAAACTGAAACCTGAAGAAAAACTAAGATACTAACTAAGAAGTTTAGACCGAAGAAGGATGTAAATCAGGCTAAGATACTGACTAAACAGTTTTGACTGAAATATTGAAATGAGGCAACTCCTGATTACAAATTCAAACATGAAAAGGAAAGATACTGACTAAAAAGACTGAATACTGAAACTATATTTAAAATATTTAATTCTAAACCATAACCACGGAAGACTGATGACTGATAAACAATGGCACTGATCAAATCCTACAGGAAAACAACAATGAGAAAAGGATTATAAAAATGCATGGTCTGCAGAGTCCGTTGCCTATCACTTAGAGCATAAACGGATTGGACAACGACGACGCTATAACGTCGTTCCCCTTTTTGAAGGCATTGTCTTGTTGCTCGACGGCCCTGGTGTTGGATCTTGAGTCTTGCGAGCGACCGCGTCAATTCAGGCTGCATCTCATGGCATGGGCATCCTAGGCGCTATGTACGTCCTACCAGATGCTTCTCCCATGGTTTTCGTCTTCGGCCTGGCCGGGTCCTGCAGCCCACTCGCCGATCTCCGGGTGTTCTCGGTGGGAGTACGTTGATCATGTCAAGTCTGAAGCCGCGGTCATTCGGAGGTGGTGTCTTGTGTTAGTCGCGACGCGGTATGGGTGTCCTGTGCCCCGTGTCTCATTGCCTTATGTGGCCGGAGGCCGGGCTAGGTCGGTTTAGCCGTGTGTGTCCCTTGTTCGGGCTGAGCATCCATCTTCCCTCTGCTCCAGGCACCATACTCGCGCCTTAGTGTTCGTGTAGTGTGTTGTACCCTATCTTATACTTTCTCTATTCTCTTCTATCAATGAAATGATACGCAATCGTATTCACGAAAAAAGAGAGCATAAACACACACTGAGACGTCGGATGAACATCAGTGGAAAACCTCCAGATCTGAACCTGAACTGGAGCAACATGGAGCTACTTCAGAAAAATAAAACAGTTTCTGCAGAGCTATATATCATGTGGTTGACAAAAGGTCATGCTACATTGCTACTGAGGTTTCGAGGCTGTAAATCCTTTAGTTGTCTGGACCTACAAAAGATGAACTGCTGCTGCTAGCCTACTACCACTGTAAAGTTAACCACAAATTAAAGCTAGCTTCCAATCGACTGGAAGTTAGCGAAAGATCTGAACGATCCCGTTTTAACGTTCCCTCGCGCACGATCCCTTTTTCTTTTTCCCCAAGTGATTCTGTGTTGTGTGGAAAAAAAAATGCTGGAGCAGGGATTCAAACTCTGGTCACCTACTGCTACCTCAAAGAGGTTAACCAACTGGCTAGCAATGCTTGTTGTGCAATTGAACGCAACTAAACATTTATCCTTCTTTATTACGCATTGGGAAAAAGCATTATATCTTTTGATTTTCCTTTTTTCACTAGTGCATCATGTTAATGACTACAGTGGGAGAGGCATACATGTTTATAAATCATGTTTACATCAATTTTAAATACATTTTTAAAAAGTGTTTGACAAGGGTATTAAACTCTGATGATTTAAGCACTGCCGATTTGATAAATTATATATTAACACCGTGGTAGTTTTAACCGGGGGAGAAAGGTGTTAACAACACACCCCGGAGTTTTTTTTTTTGTAAATAACATGGTAATTTACGAAAGGTAGACCCGATAACTTTCGCACCCAAGGCCTGGTAACTTTTGACCGAGGAATTCTTTTTGTCGAAACATACCCCGTTAAATTCTATGTAAATAGCATGATAATTCGCACACCACCGACTTGGTAACTTGCATAAAAACACCTGATAACTCCCATTCAAAAAAATTTATAAACATACTCCCGGTAAATTTTCGTGTAAATACCAGGGCATGCCATGCCAGCCCGCAAGCCTCCAAACAGTTAAGTACCAAACATTATGTTTTCCGACAGTCCCGATCAACTCGTCATTTGTCGGGTGAGATGCTCATGATTGCGATGGAGCTCCCAACTCCCCCCCCCACCGCACGAGGGGGAAGACCTGCTATCCAACTATGCATGCATCACCACTCGTGCACCCCCTGAGAACTTCTGTGATAAGTAGTATATATGATAACAGACACATCGCAAATCTCATAACTTAGGTATAGACATCACGTTAACTTTAACCCAAGGAAAAGGTTGTTATAACCAAGGTAATAATTAACTTTAACCCATGGGGGGTTAAAAAGTTCCCTGGGTAACTTTATATGTAAATAACATGATAATTTGCGCACCGTAAACATGATAACTAACATACAAATATCATAACTTTGACCCCAAGAAAAAAA
>NW_025235669.1:5398-5949 GCF_018294505.1 Triticum aestivum | reverse complement strand
GACTCGCGTTACGCTAAGACAGGGTGGCAGTGGTGTCACGTGCTCGTCTCGGCGACCGTCGTCGCTACCGCGACGATGTCTGCCTCGACTCTCGTTATGCTAAGACAGGGTGGCAGTGGTGTCACGTGCTCCTCTCGGCGTCCGTCATCGCTACCGGGACGATGACCGCCTCGACTCGCGTTACGCTAAGACAGGGAGGCAGTGGTGTCACGTGCTCCTCTCGGCGTCCGTCGTTGCTACCGCGACGACGTCCGCCTCGACTCGCGTTACGCTAAGACAGGGTGGCAGTGGTGTCACGTGCTCGTCTCAGCGTCCGTCGTCGCTACCGCGGCGACGTCCGCCTCGACCCGCGTTACGCTAAGACAGGGCGGCAGTGGTGTCACATGCTCGTCTCGGCGTCCGTTGTCGCTACCGCGACGACGTCCGCCTCGACTCGCATTACGCTAAGACAGGGTGGCAGTGGTGTCACGTGCTCGTGTCGGCGTCCGTCGTCGCTACCGCGACGACATCCGCCTCGACTCGCGTTACGCTAAGACAGGGAAGCAGTGGTG
>NW_025235669.1:4285-4635 GCF_018294505.1 Triticum aestivum | reverse complement strand
GCTAAGACAGGGAGGCAGTGGTGTCACGTGCTCGTCTCGGCGTCCATTGTCGCAACCGCGACGACGTCCGCCTCGACTCGCGTTACGCTAAGACAGGGAGGCAGTGGTGTCAGGTGCTCGTCTCGGCGTCCGTCGTCGCTACCGCGACGACGTCCGCCTTGACTCGCGTTACGCTAAGACAGGGAGGCAGTGGTGTCACGTGGTTGACTCGGCGTCCGTCGTTGCTACCGCGACACCGTCCGCCTCGACTCGCGCTACGCTAAGACAGGGAGGCAGTGGTGTCATGTGCTCGTCTCGGCGTCCGTCGTCTCTACCGCGACGACGTCTGCCTCGACTCGCGCTACGCTAAG
>NW_025235669.1:2660-3592 GCF_018294505.1 Triticum aestivum | reverse complement strand
CGTCTCTACCGCGATGACGTCCGCCTCGACTCGCGTTACGCTAAGACAGGGAGGCAGTGGTGTCACGTGCTCGTCTCGGCGTCCGTCGTTGCTACCGCGACGACGTCCGACTCGACTCGCGTTACGCTAAGACAGGGATGCACTGGTGTCACGTGCTCGTCTCGACGTCCGTCGTCGCTACCGCGACGACGTCCGCCTCGACTCGCGTTACGCTAAGACAGGGAGGCAGTGGTGTCACGTGCTCCTCTCGGCGTCCGTCGTTGCTACCGCGACGACGTCCGCCTCGACTTGTGTTACGCTAAGACAGGGAGGCAGTGGTGTCACGTGCTCGTCTCAGCGTCCGTCGTTGCTACCGCGATGACGTCCGCCTCGACTCGCGTTATGCTAAGATAGGGAGGCAGTGGTGTCACGTGCTCGTCTTGGCGTCCGTCATCGCTACCGCGACGACGTCCGCCTTGACTCGCGTTACGCTAAGACAGGGTGGCAGTGGTGTCACGTGCTTGTCTCGGTGTCCGTCGTCGCTACAGCCACGACGTCCGCCTCGACTCGCGTTATGCTAAGACAGGGAGGGAGTGGTGTCACGTGCTCCTCTCGACGTCCGTCGTCGCTACCGCGACAACGTCCGCCTCAACTCGCGTTACACTAAGACAGGGAGGCAGTTGTGTCACGTGCTCGTCTCGGCGTCCTTCGTCTCTACCGCGACGACGTCCGCCTCGACTCGCGTTACGCTAAGACAGGGAGGCACTGGTGTCACGTGCTCGTCTCGGCGTCCGTCGTCGCTACCGCGACGACCTCCGCCTCGACTCGCGTTATGCTAAGATAGGGAGGCACTGGTGTCACGTGCTCCTCTCCGCGTCCGTCGTTGCTACCGCGACGACGTCCGCCTCGACCCGCGTTACGCTTAGACAGGGCAGCAGTGGTGTCACGTGCTC
>NW_025235669.1:1484-2077 GCF_018294505.1 Triticum aestivum | reverse complement strand
CAGTGGTGTAACGCGCTCGTCTCGGCGTCCGTCGTCGCTACCGCGACGACATCCGCCTCGACTCGCGTTACGCTAAGACAGGGAAGCAGTGGTGTCACGTGCTCGTCTCGGCGTCCGTCGTCGCTACCGCGACGACGTTCGCCTTGACTCGCGTTACACTAAGACAGGGAGGCATAGGTGTCACGTGCTCGTCTCTGCGTCCATCGTCGCTACCGCGACGACGTCAGCCTCAACTCGCGTTACGCTAAGACAGGGAGGCAGTGGTGTCACGTGCTCGTCTCGGCGTCCATTGTCGCAACCGCGACGACGTCCGCCTCGACTCGCGTTACGCTAAGACAGGGAGGCAGTGGTGTCAGGTGCTCGTCTCGGCGTCCGTCGTCGCTACCGCGACGACGTCCGCCTTGACTCGCGTTACGCTAAGACAGGGAGGCAGTGGTGTCACGTGGTTGACTCGGCGTCCGTCGTTGCTACCGCGACACCGTCCGCCTCGACTCGCGCTACGCTAAGACAGGGAGGCAGTGGTGTCATGTGCTCGTCTCGGCGTCCGTCGTCTCTACCGCGACGACGTCTGCCTCGACTCGCGCTACGCTAAG
>NW_025235669.1:0-1033 GCF_018294505.1 Triticum aestivum | reverse complement strand
GGCAGTGGTGTCACGTGCTTGTCTCGGTGTCCGTCGTCGCTACCGCGATGTTGTCCGCCTCGACTCGCATTATGCTAAGACAGGGTGGGAGTGGTGTCACGTGCTCGTCTTGGCGTCCATCATCGCTACCGCGACGACGTCCGCCTCGACTCGCGTTACGCTAAGACAGGGAAGAAGTGGTGTCAAGTGCTCATCTCGGCGTCCGTCGTCGCTACCGCGACGACGTTCGCCTCGACTCGCATTACGCTAAGACAGGGAGGCAGTGGTGTCATGTGCTCTTCTCGGCATCCGTCGTTGCTACCGTGACGACGGACGCCGAGACTCGCGTTACGCTAAGACAGGGAGGCAGTTGTGTCACGTGCTCGTCTCGGCGTCCATCGTCTCTACCGCGACGACGTCCGCCTCGACTCGCGTTACGCTAAGACAGGGAGGCAGTGGTGTCACGTGCTCATTTCGGCGTCCGTCGTCGCTACCGCGACGACGTCCGCCTCGACTCGCGCTACGCGAAGACAAGGTGGCAGTGGTGTCACGTGCTCTTCTCGGCGTCCGTCGTCGCTACCGTGACGACGTCCGCCTCGACTCGTGCTACGCTAAGACAGGGTGGATGTGGTCTCACGTGCTCGTCTCGGCGTCCGTCATCACTACCGCGATGATGTCCGCCTCAACTCGCGTTACGCTAAGACAGGGAGGCAGTTGTGTCACGTGCTCGTCTCGGCGTCCTTCGTCTCTACCGCGACGACATCCGCCTCGACTCGCGTTACGCTAAGACAGGGAGGCAGTGGTGTCACGTGCTCGTCTCGGCGTCCGTCGTCGCTACCGCGACGACGTCCGCCTCGACTCGCATTACGCTAAGACAGGGTGGCAGTGGTGTCATGTGCTCCTCTCGGCGTCCGTCGTTGCTACCGCGACGAAGACCGCCTCGACTCGCGTTATGCTAAGACTGGGAGGCAGTGGTGTCACGTGCTCCTCTCGGCGTCCGTCGTTGCTACCGCGACGACGTCCGCCTCAACTCGCATTACGCTAAGACAGGGTG